>NW_027182815.1:2637500-2710000 GCF_041146395.1 Eulemur rufifrons | reverse complement strand
TGTGACAAGGTACTTCTCTGCCTCCTTAATCCCAAGATGGCTGCCATGGAAAACACTATGCTGAGGCATAGCTCACTTGGTGTTGCCAATACTTGGTACTGGACCCTGGCAAGAAGCCAGTTTTTTAAGTATCATTCCATGATCCTTTCTCCACTATTTTAAATGGCAGAGCACCTTTTGGCAGTTAGCATAAGAATGAGTCGCTGGAAGGGACTTTTTTTGTGGGGTCGGGTGGTGTTTGGGGGTCAGGGTATCTTTCAGTCTGGCGGTTTGTTTTTATTAGGCCCAGAGAGGAGAAGTGGGCATGTGTGTGGCAGGTGAAAAGTGCTGATCCTCTTTCAGTCTTAGGGTGAAAGAGGATCAGCAGTTTTCAGCCCGTTTCTTTAAGAATCCTTTGATTCATCACCTGGCAATCTACCATGGTTCTCTGGACCCCTCAATGCGTGGGACCCTTTAACTGGATACTTCCAAGAATTATGCTGCAGAGCTTTTGAAATAACCACTACGTGGAGAATTATTTGCCAGTTTTTGCAGCACCTTTCACCATAATTGTGACAAGGTTCGTCTCTGCCTCCTTAAACCAAGCTGGCTGCCATGGACAAAACCATGCTGAGGCCTACCTCACTTGGTATTGCCTATACTTGGTACTGGAGCCTGGCAAGAAGCCAGTCTTTTAAGTATCATTCCACCAACCTTTTTCCATTGTTTTAAAAGGCAGAGCACCTTTTGCCAGTTAGCAAATGAGTTGCTGGAGGGCACGTTGTTGTGTGGGGTCAGGTGGTGTGTGAGGGGGCAGGCGCTCTGCCAGTCCAGTGTTTTTTTTTTTTAATCCTCAGAGAGGAGAAGTTGGCATGTGTGCAGCAGGTGAAAAGTGCGGATCCTGTTTTAGTCTTAGACTGAAACAGGATCCACATTTTCTGCCCGTTCCTTTAAGAATCATTTGACTCTTCTTCCGTGAATCCACCATGGTTCTCTATAACCCTCTATGCGTGGCCCCAGGTAACTAGCTGGTTCCAAGAAGTATGCCATAGAGCTTTTGAAATAACCACTACGTGGAGAATTATTTGCCAGTTTTTGCAGCACCTTTCACCATAATTGTGACAAGGTACTTCTCTGCCTCCTTAATCCCAAGATGGCTGCCAGGGAAAAAACTATGCTGAGGCCTAGCTCACTTGGTGTTGCCGATACTTGGTACGGGAGCGTGGAATAAAACCAGTCTTTCAAGTATCATTCCACCATCCTTTTTCCATTATTTTAAAAGGCATAGCACCGTTTGCCAGTTAGCATAAGAATGAGTCACTGGAGGGGACGTTTTTGTGTGGGGTCGTGTGGTGTGTGTGGGGGGGCAAGCCCTCTGTCAGTCCAGTGGTTTGTTTTTATTATGCCCAGAGAGGAGAAGTGGGCATGTGTGTGGCAGGTGAAAAGTGCGGATCCTGTTTCAGACTTAGACTGAAACAGGATCCGCACTTTTCAGCCTGTTCCTTTAAGACTCCTTTGATTCATTCTCAATGATGGTGGAATGGTGGTGACCTCCTGGATTCGTGCTCCTGGAGTGGAAGGCATGGGTCTCCCACTGCCCACAACCCTAGAGGTTCACTTCCCCACAAGAACGGTGGTGTGAATCCATGGAGAATCAGCGTGGGACAGAGAGAGAGAGCAAGAAAAGACTGAGGTGATTAGGGAAATAAATCACCAAAATCTGGAGAGTGCGGGATGGCCAATAGAGAAGGGAGCACGGGACAGCTGTACCCACCTCACCAGAGAGTGGGGTGGGTTCAGCCCCACAGGAAAGCATCTTGTTCCCCCTCTGACCTCCACACCCACTCAATTGAGGATCTGCCTGAAGTCGGTGCAGAATCGCCACGGGAGATGTGGGGCTCTGCAGAGAGGAGACATTGGCAGGAGGCATTTTGGACCCTGGAGTGCTGTGCGCAGCTGACGCACCTAGCAACTGTCTCCTATACGCGGGCGGTGGGGCTGCTTTGGTCCCGGCTCTAGCAGATGCCAAACTGCCTCGTATAGGTGGGCGGCTGGATTCTCCCGGTCCCCGGCTCCTCTGGCCTCTGCCGGTCCCTGAGCATTCAACCCCAGTGACAGTGATCTGCAGACGGGCGGCCGCCATTGTCGGGGTCCACAGCCTAAACGCTGAGGAGCGATTGGGTACCGGGCGGCTCCCTGGGCGGCTCCCTTCCCTAGTCCACGGACCCTGACTAGGAGCTCCACCTTTGTGTGAACACTGAGTGGTTCCCCAGTCACGAGAGAGTAGAGCGTGGACCTTGCAGACATTGGGGTGGGGCAGACCATCGCCCGCGGGAACTGCAGTGGCTGGGGCGTTGGGCGAATGAGGGCACCGCTCCACTCTCCCTATCCACTGTCTTTCTCACAGAGAGAGACAGAAGCCACCTCGGGAGAGGAAGAGGGGCAGCCCCCCCAGCGGAGCTAGCAAAATCCTGAACAATATGTGAAGGGCTCCCCCTAGTGACAGAGGAGGCAGCTTACCTGGCACTCACAGTGTGCCCCTATCCAGACTAAAGCTGAAAGAAGGGATCTTAAGGATTCATTCAGATGGGAAGGGCTCAGCGAAGGAACTCTAGGAGTATAAAGAATCAAGCTGAAACCATGCCCTCAAAGAGGATTACTAGTTCTCCACCAATTAACACAGAGCAGATTCCAAATAGCAACATGTCACAGGAAGAATTTCAAACATGGATCATAAATACGCTGAACATTATGCAAGAAAAAATGGATAATCAACACAAAGAAACCACAAAAAAGATCCAGGACTTGGAAGAAAAATTCACCAAAGAAATTGAAATACTGAAGAAAAATCAAACTGAACTCCTGGAAATGAAAAATTTATTCAAGGAGCTACAAAACACAGTGGAAAGTCTCAAGAGCAGGGTAGATCAAACAGAAGAAAGAATCTCAGAGATCGAAGATAACACTTTCCAATTAAATAAGGCAGTCACAGAGTTAAAACAAAGAAACATGAGAAATAATCATAGTCTACAAAAAATGTTGGATTATGTGAAGAAGCCTAACGTGAGAGTTATCGGCATTCCTGAGGGTGAAGAAGACAATAAGCAAGGGTTGAATAAAGTATCTGAAGATATAATTGAGGAAAATTTCCCAGGCCTTGCCAAATCTCTAGATACACAGGTTCAAGAAGCTCAAAGAACCTCTGAGAGATTCATACCAAATAGGAAGACACCACGTCATGTAGTTATCAGACTGACCAAAATATCCACTAACGAGGCCCTTCTTCAATCTGTAAGGAGAAAGAAACAAGTAACATACAAAGGAAAGCCCATCCGAATCACGCCAGATTTCTCAACTGAAACCTTACAAGCAAGAAGAGATTGGAGCCCCATTCTCACTCTTCTGAAACAGAATAATGCCCAGCCTAGAATCCTGTACCCAGATAAGCTCAGTTTTATATATGAAGGTGAAATTAAGACATTCTCAGATAAACAAAAACTCAGAGAATTCACCAAGACAAGAGCAGCTTTCCAAGAAGTATTCAAAACAGAGTTACACGTGGTCCAGCACAAGAAGGACCCTCGAATGTAACACTAATCAAGAGATAAATATGAAAACACAGTTATCATAATGGCTCAAGAGAGAAAACAGATCAATGAAATTCAACCCAACATGAGGAACAGCAATCTGTCTCGCTTATCAGTTCTCTCATTAAATGTGAATGGATTGAATTCCCCACTCAAGAGACATGGACTGGCCCAATGGATAAAAAAGATATAAGCCAAGTATCTGCTGTCTTCAGGAAACTCATCTAACCTGCAAGGATGCATTTAGACTGAAAATAAAAGGGTGGAAATCAATATTCCAAGCAAATGGAACCCAAAAGAAAGCTGGCGTGGCAGTTCTAATCTCCGATAACGTAGTTTTTAAATCAACAAAAGTAAAGAAAGACAAAGATGGTTACTATATACTGGTGAAGGGTACAATTCAACAAGAAGACATAACTATACTTAACATATATGCACCCGATCTAGGTGCACCCAGATTCATAAAGCAAACCCTACTTGATCTGAACCAAATGATAGATAACAACACTTTAGTAGCCAGAGATTTTAACACGCCACTGACAGTTCAAGACAGATCCTCCAAACAAAAAATAAACAAAGAAATATTGGACGTAAATAGAATGCTAGAACAAATGGGCCTGACTGACATCTACAGGACATTCTACCCAAATACCACTGAATATAAGTTCTTCTCATCAGCTCATGGGACATTCTCCAAGATTGACCATATCTTAGGACATAAAGAATGTCTTAAAAAATTTAAAAATATAGAAATAATACCATGCAGCTTCTCGGATCACAGTGGAATAAAAGTAACAATGAACCCTAACAGAAATCCTCATTTCTACTCAAAGTCATGGAAGCTAAATAACCTTCTCCTGAACAATCATTTTATAAATGAAGAAATCAAGTCAGAAATCAAAAGATTCTTTGAATTAAACGACAAAGGAGATACAACTTATCAAAATCTGTGGGACACAGCTAAAGCAGTCCTGAGAGGAAAATTTATTTCCATAAATGCCTATACCAAAAAGACAGAAAACTTACAAATAGACAATCTAATGAATAGACTCAAAGAGCTGGAGAAGAAAGAAGAGACCAAACCCAAACCCAGCAGAAGGAAATTATTAAGATTAAATCAGAACTAAATGAAAAGGACCATAAGGGAGCATAAGGGAGATTAAACCAAACCATAACGGAGATTAATAAAACCAAAAGTTGGTTCTTTGAAAAAATAAACAAAATTGACACACTTCTGGCTAAACTAACCAAGAGCAGAAAAGAAAAATCTCTTATAACCTCGATCAGGAACACGAAAGGAGTAATCACGACTGATGCCACAGAGATACATGATATCATCTATGAATTCTACAAAAATCTTTATGCACACAAATTAGAAAACCTGGAGGAAATGGACAAATTCTTATAAACACACAGCCTTCCCAGGCTCAACCAGGAAGAAATAGAATTCCTGAATAGACTGATATCTAGATCTGAAATTGAAACAGCAACAAAAAACCTTCCCAAAAAGAAAAGCCCTAGACCAGATGGGTTCACACCTGAATTCTACCATACCTACAAAGAAGAACTGGTGCCCATCGTACATAAACTATTCTCCAATATAGAGAAGGATGGGATTCTCCCCAACACTTTTTACCAAGCCAACATAATCCTGATACCAAATCCAGGAAAGGATGCAACTAAAACAGAGAACTATAGACCAATTTCTCTTATGAATATAGATGCAAAAATTCTCAATAAAATTCTAACAAATCGAATCCAAGTGCTTATCAAAAAAATAATCCATCACGACCAAGTGGGCTTCATCCCAGAGATGCAGGGATGGTTTGACATATGGGAATGTAATTCATCACATAAATAGAAGCAAAAATAAAGATCAGATGATCCTCTCAATAGATGCAGAGAAAGCATTTGACAAAATTCAACACCCTTTTATGATAAGAACACTTAACAAAATAGGCATAGATGGGGCCTATATAAAAATGATACAAGCCATATACGACAAACCCTCAGCCAACATCATACTGAATGGGGAAAAACTGAAAGCATTCCCACTTCAAACTGGAACCAGACAAGGCTTACCACTGTCCCCATTACTTTTCTACATAGTATTGGAAGTCCTTGCAAGAGCTATCAGGCAAGAGAGCAGAATCAAGGGAGTTGAAATAGGGACAGAAGAGATCAAACTCTCACTCTTTGCTGATGATATGATGTTATATCTATAAAACCCCAAGGTTTCAACCAAGAGACTCCTGGAATTGATCAATGAATTCAGTAAAGTCTCAGGATACAAAATCAATACACACAAATCAGAGGCATTCATATATGCCAATAACAGTCAAATGGAAAACCAAATTAAGGACTCAATACCCTTCAAAATAGCAACAAAGAAAATAAAATACCTAGGAATTTATTTAACTAAGGAGGTAAAGGACCTCTATAGGGAGAACTATGAAACACTGAGGAAGGAAATTGCAGAACATGTAAATAGGTGGAAAACCATACCATGCTCATGGATCGGTAGAATCAACATTGTTAAAATGTCTATACTGCCCAAAGTTATCTACAGATTCAATGCAATCCTTATTAAATTACCAACATCTTTTTTCACAGACATAGGAAAAATAATTTTACGCTTTGTATGGAACCAGGAAAGACCCCGTTTAGCAAAAGCAATCTTAAACAACAAAAACAAAATGGGAAGTATTAATTTGCCAGACTTCAAACTATACTACAAGGCTGTGGTTCTTAAAACAGCCTGGTACTGGCACAAGTGCAGGGACACAGACCAGTGGAACAGAACAGAAAATCCCAATATAAAACCATCCTCATATAGCCATCTAATCTTTGACAAAGCAGACAAAAACATACTCTGGGGAAAAGATTCCTTATTTAATAAATGGTGCTGGGAAAACTGGATATCCACATGTAGAAGACTAAAACAGGACACATAACTCTCACCCCTCACAAAAATCAAATCACAGTGGTTAACAGACTTAAACCTAAGGTCAGAAACTATTAGAATTCTAGAAGAAAATGTAGGAAAGACTCTTACAGACATTGGCCTAGGCAAAGAATTTATGAAGAAGACCCCTAAAGCAATCACAGCAACAACAAAAATAAATAAATGGGACCTGATCAAATTAAAAAGCTTCTGCACAGCCAAAGAAACAGTCACGAGAGTAAATGGACAACCTACAGAATGGGAAAAAATTTTCGCATACTACACATCAGATAAAGGACTGATAACAAGAATCTATTTAGAACTCAGGAAAATCAGTAAGAAAAAATCAAACAACCCTATCAAAAAGTGGGCAAAGGACATAAATAGAAATTTTTCAAAAGAAGATATAAAAATGGCTAACAAACATATGAAAAAGTGTTCAACATCTCTAATCATCAGGGAAATGCAAATCAAAACCACAATGAGATATCACTTAACTCCAGTGGGAATGGCCTTTATCAAAAAGTCCCAAAACTATACATGTTGGTGTGGGTGTGGGGAGATAGGTACATTCATACACTGCTGGTGGGACTGTAAACTAGTGCGGCCCCTGTGGAAAGCAATGTGGAGATACCTTAAACAGATTCAAGTAGACCTACCATTCGATCCAGCAATTCCATTATTGGACATCTACCCAGAAGAACAAAAGTCATTCTATAAAAAAGACACCTGCACCTGAATGATTATAGCAGCACAATTCACAATCACAAAGATGTGGAAACAACCCAAATGCCCATCAATTCATGAATGGATTAGCAAAATGTGGTATATGTATACCATGGAATATTACTCAGCTATTAGAAATAATGGCGATATGGCATCTCTTTGGTTCTCCTGGAGAGAGCTGGATCCCATTCTATTAAGTGAAGTATCCCAAGAATGGAAAAATAAGCACCACATGTACTCACCAGCAAATTGGTTTCCCTGAGTGCACATTTGGGAACAACACCAATTGGGTATCGGACAGAGGTTGGGGCCGGGTGGAAGGGATGGGTGTATACCTACTTGATGAATGTGATGTGCACTGCCTGGGGAATGGACACCCTTCAAGTTCTAACTGGGGGGGATGGGGTGGGGGAGAGGAGGGGTGCACACCTACATGATGAATGTGATGTGCACTGACTAGGGAATGGACAAAATTGAAGCTCAGAATCGGGGGAAAGGGGAGGCATGGGGAACGTATATAGCCTGATCTTTTGTACCCCCATAATGAGCTAACAAACAAACAAACAAACAAAAAAGAATCGTTTGATTCATCAGCTGGGAATACACCATGGTTCTTTAAAGACCTCTATGCGTGGGCCCAGGTAACTGGCTAGTTCCAAGAAGTATGCCACAGAGCTTTTGAAATAACCACTACGTTGAGAATTATTTGCTAGTTTTTGCACCACCTTTCACCATAA
This sequence comes from Eulemur rufifrons, assembly GCF_041146395.1. Classification (NCBI taxonomy): domain Eukaryota; kingdom Metazoa; phylum Chordata; class Mammalia; order Primates; family Lemuridae; genus Eulemur; species Eulemur rufifrons. The sequence goes on along the minus strand of NW_027182815.1, from coordinate 2,702,027 downwards.
TTGTGATAAGGTTCGTCCGTGCCTCCTTCAACCCAAGATGGCTGGGGCGGACAAAACTATGCTGAGGCCTAGTTCACTTGGTGTTGCCGATAGTTGGTACTGGAGCCTGGCAAGAAGCCATGCTATTAAGAGTCATTCCACCATCCTTTCTCCATCATTTTAAAAGGCAGAACACCTTTTTCCAGTTATCATAAGAATGAGTTGCTGGAGGGGACGTTTTTGAGTGGGGTCGGGTGGTGCGTTGAGGGGAAGGCTCTCTGTCTGTCTGGTGGTTTGTCTTTATTATGCCCAAAGAGGAGAGGTGGGCATGTGTGTGGCAGGTGAAAAGTACGGATCCTGTTTCAGTCTTAGACTGAAACAGGATCCGCACTTTTCAGCCAGTTCCTTTACGAATCCTTTGATTCATCAGCTGGGAATCCACCATGGCTGTCGAGACCCCTCTATGTGTGGGCCCAGGTAACTGGCTAGTTCCAAGATGTATGCCGTAGAGCTTTTGAAATAACCACTACGTTGAGAATTGTTTGCCAGTTTTTGCAGCACCTTTGACCATAATTGTGATAAGGTTCATCTGTGCCTCCTTAAACCCAAGCAGGCTGCCACGGACAAAACTATGCTGAGGCCTAGCTCCCTTGGTGTACTGATACATTTTACTGGAGCCTGGCAAGAAGCCATTTTTTTTAAGTACAATTCCACCGTCTTTTCTCCATTAGTTTAAAAGGCAGTGCACCTTTAGCCAGTTAGCATAAAGATGAGTCACTGGAGCGGCTTTTTGTGTGGGGTTGGGTGTGTGTGGGAGGGCAGGCCCTCTGTCAGTCCGGTGGTTTGTTTTTATTATTCCCAGAGAGGAGAAGCGGGCATGTATGTGGCAGGTGAAAACTTTGGATCCTGTTTCAGTCTGAAACAGTATCTCCGCTTTTGAGCCTGTTCCTTTTGGAATCCTTTAATTCATCAGTTGGGAATCCACCATGGTTCTCTAGACCTCCCTGAGCGTGGGCCCAGGTAACTGGCTAGTTCCAAGAAGTATGCCGCAGAGCTTTGGAAATAACCACTACATTGAGTATTATTTGCCAGTTTTTGCAGCAACTTTCACAATGATTGTGAAAAGGTTAGGCAGTGCATCCTGAAACCCAAGCTGGCTTCCACAGAAAAAACTACGGTTAGGCCAATCTCCCTTGGAGTTGCCGATAATTGGTACTGGTCCGTGGCAAGAAGCCATTCCTTTAAGTATCATTCCACCTTCCTTTCACAACTATTTTAAAAGGCAGAGCACCTATTGCCATTTAGCTTAAGGATGAGTCGCTGGAGGAAACGTTTTTGTGTGGGGTGGGAGAGGCAGAGCCAGGCCCTCTGTCAGTCCAGTGGTTTGTTTTTATTATCCCCGGAGAGGAGAAGTGGACATGTGTGTGGCAAGTGAAAAGTGTGGATCCTGTTTCAGTCTTAGACTGATACAGGATCGGCACTTTTCATCCTGTTCCTTTAAGAATCCTTTGCTTCATCAGCTGGGAATCCACCATAGTTCTCTACACCCCACTATGTGTGGGCCCACTTAACAGGCTAGTTCAAAGAAGTATGCCACAGAGCATTTGAAATAACCACTACCATGGAAATTATTTGCCAGCTTTTCCAGCACTTTTACCATAATTTTGATAAGGTTCATTTGTGCTTCCTTAAACCCTAGATGGCTTCCATGGACAAACCTATACTGAGGGTTCTCTCGCTTGGTGTTGCCAATACTTGGTACGGGAGTCTGACAAGAATCCAGTCTTTTAATTATCATTGCACCATCCTTTCTCCCTTATATTAAAAGGTGAGCAACTTTCGGCAGTTAGCATAAGGATGAGTCAACGGAGGGGATGTTTTTGGGTGGGATCGGGGTGGTTTGGGGGACAGTCCCTCTGTCAGTCTGGTTGTTTGTGTTTATTATGCCCAGACAGGGAAGTGGATATATTTGTGGCAGGTGAAATGTGCGGATCCTGTTTCAGTTAGACTGAAACAGTATCCGCACTTTTCAGCTGGTTCCATTAAAAATCCTTTGATTCATCAGCTGGGAATCCACCATGGTTCCTTAGAACCCTCCATGCATGGGCCCATGAACTGGCCTGTACCAAGATGTATGCTGCACAGCTTTTGAGATAAACACTACGTGTAGAATTATTTGCCAGTTTCTGCAGCACATATCACCATAATTGTGATAAGGATCGTCTGTGCCTCCTTAAACACAAGATGGCTGCCACGGAGAAAACTATGCTGAGGCCTAGGTCACTTGGATTTCACGACACTTGTTACTGGAGGCTGGAAGGAGGCCATTCTTTTAAGTATCATTCCACCATACTTTCCCCATTATTTTAAAATGCACGGAAAGCTTTGCAAGTTAGCATAATAATTAGTAGCTGGAGGGGACATTTTTATTTGTGGGGTCGGTGTGGGTGGGGGGCGCAGGCCCTCTGTCAGTTCGCTGGATTGTTTTTATTTTCCCCAGACCGGAGAAGTGGGCATGTGTGTGGCAGGTGAAAAGTTCGGATCCCGTTTCTGTCTTAGACTGAAACAGAAACCGCACTTTTCACCCCGTTCCATTAAGAATCCCTTGCTTCATCAGCTGGGAATCCACCATGGGCCTCTAGACTGCTCTATGCGTGGGCCCAGTTAACTGGCTAGTTCAAAGAATTATGCCGCAGAGCTTTTCAAGTAACCACTACCATGAGAATTACTTGACCGCTTTTGCAGCACCTTTCACCATAATTGTGATAAGGTTCATCTGTGCCTCCTTAAACCCAAGATGGCTGCCAGGGACAAACGTGTGCTGAGGCCTAGGTGACTTGCTGTTGCGAATACTTGGCATGGGAGTCTGGCAATAAGCCAGTCTTTTAGGTATAATTCCACCATTCTATCTCCATTATTTTAAAAGGCAGAGGACGTATTGCCAGATAGCATAAGGATCAGTCGCTGGAGGGCACGATTTTGTGTGGGGTGGTGGGGGGCGGGGGCAGGCCATCTGTCAATCCGATGGGTTGTTTTTGTTATCCCTAGAGAGGAGAAGTGGGCATGTGTGTTGCAGGCAAAAAGTCAGAATCCTGTTTCAGTCAGGATCTGCACTTTTCAGCCTGTTCCTTTAAGAATCCTTAGATTCATCACCTTGGAATCCACCATGGTTCTCTAGACCCCTCTATGCGTGGGCCCAGGTAACTGGCTTCTTCCAAGAAGTATGCCACAGAGCTTTTGAATTAAACAGTACGTTGAGAATTATTTGCCGGGTTTTCAGCACGTTTCACCATAATTATGATAAAGTTTGTATGTGCCTCCTTAAACCCAACATGGCTGCCACGGGCATAACTATGCTGAGGCGTAGCTGACTTGGTGTTGCCTATTTTTGTTAGTGGAGACTGACAAGAAGCCATTCTTCTAAGTATCACTCCACCGTCCTTTCTCCATTGTTTAAAAATGCAGGGAAATTTTGCAAGTTAGCATAATAATTAGTAGCTGGAGGGGAATTTTTTTGGGGGGGATCTGTGTGGGTGGAAGGGGGGCAGGCCCTTTGTCAGTTCGCTGGTTTGTTTTTATTATCCCCAGAGAGGAAAAGTGGGCATGTGTGTGGCAGGTGAAAAGTGTGCGTCCTGTTTCAGTCTTAGACAGACACAGGATCTGCACTTTTCACCCCGTTCCATTAAGAATCCTTTGCTTCATCAGCTGGGAATCCACCATGGTTCTCTAGACCCCTCTTTTAGTGCACACAGAAAACTGCCTGGTTCCAAGAAGTTTTCCTCAGAGCTTTTGAAATAACCACTACTATGGAAATTATTTGCCAGCTTTTCCAGCACTTTTACCATAATTTTGATAAGGTTCATCTGTGCTTCCTAAAACCCTAGATGGCAGCCACGGACAAACCTATGCTGACACCTAGGTCACTTCCTGTTGCCAATAATTGGTATGGGAGTCTGGCAAAAGGCCAGTATTTTAAGTATAATTCCACCATCCTATCTTCATTATTTTAAAACGCAGAGGACCTTTCGCCAGATAGCATAAGGATGAGTCGCTGGAGGGGACCTTTTTGTGTACAGTGTTGGGGGGCGGGGGAGGACATCTGTCAATCCGATTGATTGTTTTTATTATCCCTAGAGAGGAGAAGTGGGCATGTGTGTTGCAGGCAAAAAGTGCATATAGTGTTTCAGTCTCAGACTGAAACAGGATCCGCACTTTTCAGCCTGTTCCTTTAAGAATCCTTTGATTCATCACCTGGGAATCCATCATGGTTCTCTAGACCCCTCTATGTGTGGGCCCAGAAAACTGCCGGGTTCAAAGAAGTATTCCACAGAGCTTTTGAAAAAACCACTACGTTGAGAATTATTTGCCAGGTTTTGCAGCACCTTTCATCATAATTGTCATAAGGTTCGTCTCGAGATGGCTGCCATGGACAAAACTATGCTGAGGCCGAGCTCACTTTGTGTGGCCGATCCTTGGTACTGGAGACTGGAAACAATACATTCTTTTAAGTATCATTTCACCATCCTTCTCCACTATTTTAAAAGTCAGAGCACCTTTTGGCAGTTAGAATAACAAGGAGTCGCTGGACGGGAAGTTTTTATGTGGGGTCTGGGGGCTGGTGCGGCAAGCCCTCCGCCAGTTCTGTGGTTTCTTTTTATTATCCCCAGAGAGGAGAAGTGGGCATGTGTTTGGCAGGTGAAAAGTGCAGATCCTGTTTCAGAGTATGAAACAGGATCCGCATGTTCATCCTGTTCCTTTAAGAATCCTTTGCTTCATCAGCTGGGAATCCACCATAGTTTTCTACACCGCACTATGCGTGGGCCCAGTTAACTGGCTAGTTCAAAGAAGTATGCCGCAGAGCTTTTGAAATAACCACTACCATGAGAATTATTTAACAGCTTTCGCAGCACCTTTTATTATAATTGTTATAAGGTTCATCTGTGTCTCCTTAAACCCAAGATGGCTGCCATGGACAAACCTATGCTGAGGCCTACGTCACTTGCTGTTGCCAATACTTGGTATGGGAATCTGGCAATAAGCCAGTCTTTTAGGTATAATTCTACCATCCTATCTCCAGTTTTTTAAAAGGCTTATGACCTTTCACCAGATAGCATAAGGACGAGTCGCTGGAGCAGACTATTTTGTGTGGGGTGGTGGGGGCCGGGGGCAGGGCATCTGTAAATCCGATGGGCTGTTTTTGTTATCCCTAGAGATGAGAAGGGCGAATGTGTGTTGCAGGCAAAATGTGCGGATCCTGTTTCACACTTAGACTGAAACAGGATCTGCACTTTTGAGCCTGTTCCTTTAAGAATCCTTTGATTCATCACCTGGGAATCCACCATGGTTCTCTAGACCTCTCTTTGCATGGGCACAGGTAACTGGCTTGTTCCAAGAAGTATGCGACAGAGCTTTTGAATTAACCAGTACTTTTAGAATTGTCAGGTTTTTAGCATGTTTAAACGTAATTGTGATAACGTTTGAATGTGCCTCCTTAAACCCAAGATGGCTGCCACGGATATAAATATGCTGAGGCATAGCTGACTTGTTGATGCCTATTTTTGTTAGTGGAGACTGACAAGAAGACATTCTTCTAAGTATCATCCCAACATCATTTTTCCATTGCGTAAAAATGGAGGGAAATTTTGCAAGTTAGTATTATAATTAGATGTAGGGTACGTATTTTTTTTTCTTTTTTTGTGGGGTAGGAGTGGATGGGCGTTTCAGGCCCTCTGTGAGTTCGCTGGTTTTCTTTTATTATCCCCAGAGAGGACAAGTGGGCATGTGTTTGGCAGGTGAAAAGTGTGGATTCTATTTCAGAGAATTAAACAGGATCCACATGGTCATCCCATTCCTTTAAGAATCCTTTGCTTCATCAGCTGGGAATCCACCATGGTTCTATATACTCCTCTATGCGTTGGCACAGGTAACTGGCTTGTTCCAAGAAGTATGCCGCAGAGCTTTTCAATTAACCAGTACGTTGAAAATTATTTGCAGGTTTTCAGCATTTCACCCTAATTGTAATAACGTTTGTATGTGCCTCCTGAAACCCAAGATGGCTGCCACGGACATAACTATGCTGAGGTGTAGCCGACATGGTGTTGCCTATTTTTGTCAGCAGAGACTAACAAGAAGCCATTCTAAGTATAAGCCCACCGTCATTTTTCCATTGTTAAAAAATGCAGGGAAATTTTGCAAGTTAGCTTTATAATTAGTAGCTGGAGGGTACGTTTTTTTTTTTTTTTTCCGTCGGGTCGGTGTCAATGGGGGGGTCAGGCCCTTTATAAATTTGCTGGTTTGTTTTTATTATCCCCAGAGAGGAGAAGTCGGCATTTGATGGCAGCTGAAAAGTGCGGATACTCTTTCAGAGAATTAAACAGCATTCACATGGTCATCCCGTTCCTTTAAGAATCCTGGAAGGGCGCGGTGGCTCACGCCTGTAATCCTAGCACTCTGGGAGGCCGAGGCGGGTGGATCGCTCGAGGTCAGGAGTTCGAGACCAGCCTGAGCAAGAGCGAGACCCCGTCTCTACTAAAAATAGAAAGACATTATATGGACAACTAAAAATCTATATAGAAAAAATTAGCCGGGCATAGTGGCGCATGCCTGTAGTCCCAGCTACTCGGGAGGCTGAGGCAGTAGGATCGTTTAAGCCGAGGAGTCTGAGGTTGCTGTGAACTAAGCTGACGCCACGGCACTCACTCTAGCCTGGGCAACAAATTGAGACTCTGTCTAAACAAAAAAAAAAAAAAATAAATAAAATCCTTTGCTTCATCAGCTGGGAATCCACCATGGTTCTATATACTCCTCTATGCGTGGGCACAGGTACCTGGCTTGTTCCAAGAAGTATGCCGCAGAGCTTTTCAATTAACCACTACGTTGAAAATTATTTGCAGGTTTTCAGCGTTTCACCATAATTGTGATAAGGTTGGTATGTGCCTGCTGAAACCCAAGATGGCTGCCACGGACATAACTATGCTGAGGCGTAGCTCACTTGGTGTTTCCTATTTTTGTCAGTGGAGACTGACAAGAAGCCATTCTTCTAAGTATCATCCCACCATGATTTTTCCATTGTTTAAAAATGCAGGGAAATTGTGCAAGTTAGCATTATAATTAGTAGCTGGAGGGTACTATTTTTTTTTTTGTGGTGTCGGTGTGGATGGGGGTGCAAGGCCCTCTAGATGTTCGCTGGTTTGTTTTTATTATCCCCAGAGAGGAGAAGTGGGCATGTTGTTGGCAGGTGAAAAGTGCGGATTCTGTTTCAAAGAATTAAACAGGATCCGCATGGTCATCCGCTTCCTTTAAGAATCCTTTGCTTCATCAGCTGGGAAACCACCATGGTTCTATATACTCCCGTATGGGTGGGCACAGGTGACTGGGTTGTTCCAATAAGTATGCCACAGAGGTTTTCAAATAAAAAGTACATTGAAAATTATTTTCAGGTGTTCAGCGTTTCATCATAATTGCGACAACGTTTGTATGTGCCTTGAAACCCAAGATGGCTGCTACAGACATAACTATGCCGAGGAGTAGCTGACTTGGTTTTGCCGATTTTTGTTAGCGGAGACTGACAAGAAGCCATTCTTCTAAGTATCATGCCGCCATCATTTTTCCGTTGGTTAAAAATGAAGGGAAATTTTGGAACTTAGCATTATAATTAGTAGCTGGAGGGTACGGTTTTTTTTGTGTGTGGTCGATGTGGATGGGGGGCGTCAGGCCCTCTGTCAGTTCGCTGGTTAGTTTTTATTATCCCCAGAGAGGAGAAGTGGGCATGTGTTTGGCAGGAGAAAAGGGCGGATTCTGTTTCAGAGAATTAACGATGATCCCCATGGTCATCCCGTTCCTTTAATAATCCTTTACTTCATCAGCTGGAAATCCACCATGGTTCTATATACTCCTCTTTGCGTGGGAACAGGTAACTGGCTTGTTCCAAGAAGTATGCCGCAGAGCTTTTCAATTAACCACTACGTTGAAAATTATTTGCAGGTGTTCAGCGTTTCACCATAATTGTGATAACGTTTGTTTGTGCCTCCTGAAACCCAAGGTGGCTGCCACGAAGTTAAGGATGCTGAGGCGTAGCTGATTTGGTTTTGCCTATTTTTGTTAGTGGAGACTGACAAGAATCCATTCTTCTAAGTATCATCTCACCATCATTATTCCATTGTTTAAAAATGCAGGAAAATTTTGCAAGTTAGCATTATAATTAGTAGCTGGAGGGTACTTTTTTTTTTTTGTGGGGTCAGTGTGGATGGGTTGGTCAGGCCATCTGTCAATTCACTGGTTTGTTTTTATTATCCCCAGAGAGGAGAAGTGGGCATGTGTTTGGCAGGTGAAAAGTGCGGATTCTGTTTCAGAGAATTAAACAGGATCCGCATGGTCATCTCATTCCTTTAAGAATCCTTTGCTTCATCAGCTGGGATTCCACCATGTTTCTATATACTCCTCTATGCGTGGGCACAGGTACCTGGCTTGTTCCAAGAAGTATGCCGCAGAGCTTTTCAATTAACCACTACGTTGAAAATTATTTGCAGGTTTTCAGCGTTTCACCATAATTTTGATAACATGTGTATGTGCCTACTGAAACCAAATATGGCTGCTACGGACATAACTATGCTGAGGCGTAGCTGACTTGGTGTTGCCTATTTTTCTCAGTGGAGACTGACAAGAAGCCATTCTTCTAAGTATCATCCCACCATCATTTCTCCATTGTTTAAAAATGCAGGGAAATTTTGCAAATTGGCATTATAATTAGTAGCTGGACGGTACTTTTTTTTTTGTGGGGTCGGTCAGGATGGGTGTTCAGGGCCTTTGTCAGATCGCTGGTTTGTTTTTATTATCGCCAGAGAAGAGTAGTGGGCATGTGTTTGGCAGGTGAAAAGTGTGGATTCTGTTTCAGAGAATTAAACAGTATCCGCATGGTCATCTCATTCCTTTAAGAATCCTTTGCTTCATCAGCTGGGATTCCACCATGTTTCTATATACTCCTCTATGCGTGGGCACAGGCACCTGGCTTGTTCCAAGAAGTATGCTGGAGAGTTTTCAAATTAACCAGTACGTTGAAAATTATTTGCAGGTTTTCAGCGTTTCACCATAATTTTGATAACGTTTGTATGTGCCTCCTGAAACCCAAGAAGGCTGCGACGGAGATAACTATGCTGAGGAGTAGCTGACTTGGTGTTGCCTATTTTTGTTAGTGGGGACAGACAAGAAGCCATTCTTCTAAGTATCATCCCACCACCATTTTTCCATTGTTTTAAAATGCAGGGAAATTTTGCAAGTTAGCATTATAATTAGTAGCTGGAGGGTTCGGTTTTTTTTTGTGTGTGGTCGATGTGGATGGGGGGGGTCAGGCCCTCTGTCAGTTCGCTGGTTAGTTTTTATTATAACCAGAGAGGAGAAGTGGGCATGTGTTTGGCAGGAGAAAACGGCGGATTCTGTTTCAGAGAATTAACGATGATCCCCATGGTCATCCCGTTCCTTTAATAATCCTTTACTTCATCAGCTGGAAATCCACCATGGTTCTATATACTCCTCTTTGCGTGGGAACAGGTAACTGGCTTGTTCCAAGAAGTATGCCCCAGAGCTTTTCAATTAACCACTACGTTGAAAATTATTTGCAGGTGTTCAGCGTTTCACCATAATTGTGATAACGTTTGTTTGTGCCTCCTGAAACCCAAGATGGCTGCCACGAACATAAAGATGCTGAGGCGTAGCTGACTTGGTTTGGCCTATTTTTGTTAGTGGAGACTGACAAGCATCCATTCTTCTAAGTGTCATCTCACCATCATTTTTCCATTGTTTAAAAATGCAGGAAAATTTTGCAAGTTAGCATTATAATTAGTAGCTGGAGGCTACGGTGTTTTTTTTTTTTTTTCCTGTGGGGTCGGTGTGGATGTGTTGGTCAGGCCCTCTGTCAGTTCGCTGGTTTGTTTTTATTATCCCCAGAGAGGAGAAGTTGGTATTAGTATGGCAGGTGAAAACTGCGGATCGGTTTCAGAGAATTAAACAGGATCCGCATGGTAATCCCGTTCCTTTAAGAATCCTTTGCTTCATGAGCTGGGAATCCACCATGGTTGTATATACTTCTCTATGCGTGGGCACAGGAAACTGGCTTGTTCCAAGAAGTATGCCTCAGAGCTTTTCAATTAACCAGTATGTTGAAAATCCTTTGCAGGTTTTCAGCGTTTCACCATAATTGTGATAACGTGTGTATGTGCCTACTGAAACCAAATATGGCTGCTACGGACATAACTATGCTGAGGCGTAGCTGACTTGGTGTTGCCTATTTTTCTCAGTGGAGACTGACAAGAAGCCATTCTTCTAAGTATCATCCCACCATCATTTCTCCATTGTTTAAAAATGCAGGGAAATTTTGCAAATTGGCATTATAATGAGTAGCTGGAGGGTACTTTTTTTTTTTGTGGAGTCGGTCAGGATGGGTGTTGAGGCCCTCTGTCAGATCGCTGGTTTGTTTTTATTATCCCCAGAGAAGAGTAGTGGGCATGTGTTTGGCAGGTGAAAAGTGCGGATTGTGTTTCAGAGAATTAAACAGGATCCGCATGGTCATCTCTTTCCTTTAAGAATCCTTTGCTTCATCAGTTGGGATTCCACCATGTTTCTATATACTCCTCTATGCGTGGGCACAGGTACCTGGCTTGTTCCAAGAAGTATGCTGGAGAGTTTTCAAATTAACCAGTACGTTGAAAATTATTTGCAGGTTTTCAGCGTTTCACCGTAATTTTGATAACGTTTGTATGTGCCTCCTGAAACCCAAGAAGGCTGCGACGGACATAACTATGCTGAGGAGTAGCTGACTTGGTGTTGCCTATTTTTGTTAGTGGAGACAGACAAGAAGCCATTCTTCTAAGTATCATCCCACCACCATTTTTCCATTGTTTTAAAATGCAGGGAAATTTTGCAAGTTAGCATTATAATTAGTAGCTGGACGGCACGGTTTTTTTTTTGTGTGGTCGATGTGGATGGGGGGTTCAGGCCCTCTGTCAGTTCGCTGGTTAGTTTTTATTATAACCAGAGAGGAGAAGTGGGCATGTGTTTGGCAGGAGAAAAGGGCGGATTCTGTTTCAGAGAATTAACGATGATCCCCATGGTCATCCCGTTCCTTTAATAATCCTTTACTTCATCAGCTGGAAATCCACCATGGTTGTATATACTCCTCTTTGCGTGGGAACAGGTAACTGGCTTGTTCCAAGAAGTATGCCACAGAGCTTTTCAATTAACCACTACGATGAAAATTATTTGCAGGTGTTCAGGGTTTCACCATAATTGTGATAACGTTTGTTTGTGCCTCCTGAAACCCAAGATGGCTGCCACGAACAAAACGATGCTGAGGCGTAGTTGATTTGGTATTGCCTATTTTTGTTAGTGGAGATTGACAAGAATCCATTCTTCTAAGTATCATCTCACCATCATTTTTCCATTGTTTAAAAATGCAGGAAAATTTTGCAAGTTAGCATTATAATTAGTAGCTGGAGGCTACGGTGTTTTTTTTTTTTTTTTTTTCGTGTGGGGTCGGTGTGAATGTGTTGGTCAGGACCTCTGTCAGTTCGCTGGTTTGTTTTTATTATCCCCAGAGAGGAGAAGTGGGTATTAGTATGGCAGGTGAAAACTCTGGATCTGTTTCAGAGAATTAAACAGGATCCGCATGATAATCCCGTTCCTTTAAGAATCCCTTGCTTCATGAGCTGGGAATCCACCATGGTTCTATATACTTCTCTATGCGTGGGCACAGGAAACTGGCTTGCTCCAAGAAGTATGCCTCAGAGCTTTTCAATAAACCAGTATGTTCAAAATCCTTTGCAGGTTTTCAGTGTTTCACCATAATTGTGATAACGTGTGTATGTGTCTCCTGAAACCCAATATGACTGCCAAAGACATAAGTATGCTGAGGCGTAGCTGACTTCGTGTTGCCTATTTTCGTTAGTGGAGACAGACAAGAAGCCATTCTTCTAAGTATCATCCCACCACCATTTTTCCATTGTTTTAATATGCAGGGAAATTTTGCAAGTTAGCATTATAATTAGTAGCTGGAGGGAACGGTTTTTTTTTGTGTGTGGTCGATGTGGATGGGGGGGGGTCAGGCCCTCTGTCAGTTCGCTGGTTTGTTTTTATTATCCCCAGAGAGGAGAAGTGGGCATGTGTTTGGCAGCTGAAAAGGGCGGATTCTGTTTCAGAGAATTAACGATGATCCCCATGCTCATCGCGTTCCTTTAATAATCCTTTACTTCATCAGCTGGAAATCCACCATGGTTCTATATACTCCTCTTTGTGTGGGAACAGGTACCTGGCTTGTTCCAAGAAGTATGCCGCAGAGCTTTTCAATTAACCACTACGTTGAAAATTATTTGCAGGTGTTCAGCGTTTCACCATAATCGTGATAACGTTTGTTTGTGCCTCCTGAAACCCAAGATGGCTGCCACGAACATAACGATGCTGAGGCGTAGCTGACTTGGTTTTGCCTATTTTTGTTAGTGGAGACTGACAAGAATCCATTCTTCTAAGTATCATCTCACCATCATTTTTCCATTGTTTAAAAATGCAGTAAAATTTTGCAAGTTAGCATTATAATTAGTAGCTGGAGGCTACGGTGTTTTTTTTTTTTTTCGTGTGGGGTCGGTGTGGATGTGTTGGTCAGGCCCTCTGTCAGTTCGCTGGTTATTTTTTATTATCCCCAGAGAGGAGAAGTGGGCATGTGTTTGGCAGGTGAAAAGGGCGGATTCTGTTTCAGAGAATTAACGATGATCCCCATGGTCATCCCGTTCCTTTAATAATCCTTTACTTCTTCAGCTGGAAATCCACCATGCTTCTATATACTCCTCTTTGCGTGGGAACAGGTAACTGGCTTGTTCCAAGAAGTATGCCGCAGAGCTTTTCAATTAGCCAGTACGTTGAAAATTATTTGCAGGTGTTCAGCGTTTCACCATAATTGTGATAACGTTTGTTTGTGCCTCCTGAAACCCAAGAAGGCTGCGACGGACATAACTATGCTGGGGAGTAGCTGACTTGGTGTTGCCTATTTTTGTTAGTGGAGACTGACAAGAAGCCATTCTTCTAAGTATCATCCCACCACCATTTTTCCATTGTTTTAAAATGCAGGGAAATTTTGCAAGTTAGCATTATAATTAGTAGCTGGAGGGTACGGTTTTTTTTTGTGTGTGTGGTCGATGTGGATGTTTTGATCAGGCCCTCTGTCAGTTCACTGGTTAGTTTTTATTATCCCCAGAGAGGAGAAATGGGCATGTGTTTGGCAGGTGAAAAGGGCGGATTCTGTTTCAGAGAATTAACGATGATCCCCATGGTCATCCCGTTCCTTTAATAATCCTTAACTTCATCAGCTGGAAATCCACCATGGTTCTATATACTCGTCTTTGGGTGGGAACACGTAAGTGGCTTGTTCCAAGAAGTATGCCGCAGAGCTTTTCTATTAACCAGTACGATGAAAATTATATGCAGGTGCTCAGCGTTTCACCATAATTGTGATAACGTTTGTTTGTGCCTCCTGAATCCCAAGAATCCTGCGACGGACATAACTATGCTGAGGAGTAGCTGACTTGGTGTTGCCTATTTTTGTTAGTGGAGACTGACAAGAAGCCATTCTTCTAAGTATCATCCCACCACCATTTTTCCATTGTTTTAAAATGCAGGGAAATTTTGCAAGTTAGCATTATAATTAGTAGCTGGAGGGTACGGTTTTTTTTTGTGTGTGGTTGATGTGGATTGGGGGGGTCAGGCCCTCTGTCAGTTCGCTTGTTAGTGTTTATTATCCCCAGAGAGGAGAAGTGGGCATGTGTTTGACAGGTGAAAAGGGCGGATTCTGTTTCAGAGATTTATCGATGATCCCCATGGTCGTCCCGTTCCTTTAATAATCCTTTACGTCATCAGCTGGAAATCCTCCATGGTTCTATATACTCCTCTTTGCGTGGGAACAGGTAACTGGCTTGTTCCATGAAGTATGCCGCAGAGCTTTTCAATAACCACTACGTTGAAAATTACTTGCAGGTGTTCAGCGTTTCACCATAATTGTGATAACGTTTGTTTGTGCCTCCTGAAACCCAAGAAGGCTGCGACGGACATAACGATGCTGAGGCGTAGCTGACTTGGTATTGCCTATTTTTGTTAGTGGAGACTGACAAGAATCCATTCTTCTAAGTATCATCTCACCATCATTTTTCCATTGTTTAAAAATGCAGGAGAATTTTGCAAGTTAGCATTATAATTAGTAGCTGGAGGCTACGGTGTTTTTTTTTCTTTTCGTGTGGGGTCGGTGTGGATGTGTTGGTCAGGCCCTCTGTCAGTTCGCTGGTTTGTTTTTATTATCCCCAGAGAGGAGAAGTGGGTATTACTATGGCAGGTGAAAACTGCGGATCTGTTTCAGAGAATTAAACAGGATCCGCATGGTAATCCCGTTCCTTTAAGAATCCTTTGCTTCATGAGCTGGGAATCCACCATGATTCTATATACTTCTCTATGCGTGGGCACAGGAAACTGGCTTGTTCCAAGAAGTATGCCTCAGAGCTTTTCAATTAACCAGTATGTTGAAAATCCTTTGCAGGTTTTCAGCGTTTCACCATAATTGTGATAATGTGTGTATGTGTCTCCTGAAACCAAATATGGCTGGTACGGACAAAACTATGCTGAGGTGTAGCTGACTTGGTGTTGCCTATTTTTGTCAGTGGAGACTGACAAGAAGCCATTCTTCTAAGTATCATCCCACCATCATTTTTCCATTGTTTAAAAATGCAGGCAAATTTTACAAGTTAGCATTATAATTAGTAGCTGAAGGGTACTCTTTTTTTTTTTTTTTGTGGAGTCAATGTGGATGGGTTGGTCAGGGCCTCTGTCAATTCACTGGTTTGTTTTTATTATCCCCAGAGAGGAGAAGTGGGTATTAGTATGGCAGGTGAAAACTGCGGATCTGTTTCAGAGAATTAAACAGGATCCGCATGGTAATCCCGTTCCTTTAAGAATCCTTTGCTTCATGAGCTGGGAATCCACCATGGTTCTATATACTTCTCTATGCGTGGGCACAAGAAACTGGCTTGTTCCAAGAAGTATGCCTCAGAGCTTTTCAATTAACCAGTATGTTGAAAATCCTTTGCAGGTTTTCAGTATTTCACCATAATTGTGATAACGTGTGTATGTGCCTACTGAAACCAAATATGGCTGCTACGGACATAACTATGCTGAGGCGTAGCTGACATGGTGTTGCCTATTTTTGTCAGTGGAGACTGACAAGAAGCCATTCTTCTAAGTATCATCCTACCATCATTTCTCCATTGTTTAAAAATGCAGGGAAATTTTGCAAATTGGCATTATAATTAGTAGCTGGAGGGTACATTTTTTTGTGGGGTCGGTCAGAATGGGTGTTCAGGCCCTCTGTCAGATCGCTGGTTTGTTTTTATTATCCCCAGAGAAGAGTAGTGGGCATGTGTTTGGCAGGTGAAAAGTGCGGATTCTGTTTCAGAGAATTAAACAGGATCCGCATGGTCATCTCATTCCTTTAAGAATCCTTTGCTTCATCAGCTGGGATTCCACCATGTTTCTATATACTCCTCTATGCGTGGGCACAGGTACCTGGCTTGTTCCAAGAAGTATGCTGGAGAGTTTTCAAAGTAACCAGTACGTTGAAAATTATTTGCAGGTTTTCAGCATTTCACCATAATTTTGATAACGTTTGTATGTGCCTCCTGGAACCCAAGAAGGCTCCGACGGACATAACTATGCTGAGGAGAAGCTGACTTGGTGTTGCCTATTTTTGTTAGTGGAGACAGACAAGAAGCCATTCTTCTAAGTATCATCCCATCACCATTTTTCCATTGTTTTAAAATGCAGGGAAATTTTGCAAGTTAGCATTATAATTAGTAGCTGGAGGGTACGGTTTTTTTGTGTGTGTGGTCGATGTGGATGGGGGGGTCAGGCCCTCTGTCAGGTCGCTGGTTAGTTTTTATTATCCCCAGAGAGGAGAAGTGGGCATGTGTTTGGCAGGTGAAAAGGGCGTATTCTGTTTCAGAGAATTAACGATGATCCCCATGGTCATCCCGTTCCTTTAATAATCCTTTACTTCATCAGCTGGAAATCCTCCATTGTTCTATATACTCCTCTTTGCGTGGGAACAGGTAACTGGCTTGTTCCATGATGTATGCCGCAGAGCTTTTCAATAACCACTACGTTGAAAATTACTTGCAGGTGTTCAGCGTTTCACCATAATTGTGATAACGTTTGTTTGTGCCTCCTGAAACCCAAGAAGGCTGCGACGGACATAACGATGCTGAGGCGTAGCTGACTTGGTATTGCCTATTTTTGTTAGTGGAGACTGACAAGAATCCATTCTTCTAAGTATCACATCACCATCATTTTTCCATTGTTTAAAAATGCAGGAGAATTTTGCAAGTTAGCATTATAATTAGTAGCTGGAGGCTACGGTGTTTTTTTTTTTTTTTTCGTGTGGGTTTGGTGTGGATGTGTTGGTCAGGCCCTCTGTCAGTTCGCTGGTTTGTTTTTATTATCCCCAGAGAGGAGAAGTGTGTATTACTATGGCAGGTGAAAACTGCGGATCTGTTTCAGAGAATTAAACAGGATCCGCATGGTAATCCCGTTCCTTTAAGAATCCTTTGCTTCATGAGCTGGGAATCCACCATGATTCTATATACTTCTCTATGCGTGGGCACAGGAAACTGGCTTGTTCCAAGAAGTATGCCTCAGAGCTTTTCAATTAACCAGTATGTTGAAAATCCTTTGCAGGTTTTCAGCATTTCACCATAATTGTGATAACGTGTGTATGTGCCTACTGAAACCAAATATGGCTGCTACGGACATAACTATGCTGAGGCGTAGCTGACATGGTGTTGCCTATTTTTGTCAGTGGAGACTGACAAGAAGCCATTCTTCTAAGTATCATCCTACCATCATTTCTCCATTGTTTAAAAATGCAGGGAAATTTTGCAAATTGGCATTATAATTAGTAGCTGGAGGGTACATTTTTTTGTGGGGTCGGTCAGAATGGGTGTTCAGGCCCTCTGTCAGATCGCTGGTTTGTTTTTATTATCCCCAGAGAAGAGTAGTGGGCATGTGTTTGGCAGGTGAAAAGTGCGGATTCTGTTTCAGAGAATTAAACAGGATCCGCATGGTCATCTCATTCCTTTAAGAATCCTTTGCTTCATCAGCTGGGATTCCACCATGTTTCTATATACTCCTCTATGCGTGGGCACAGGTACCTGGCTTGTTCCAAGAAGTATGCTGGAGAGTTTTCAAAGTAACCAGTACGTTGAAAATTATTTGCAGGTTTTCAGCATTTCACCATAATTTTGATAACGTTTGTATGTGCCTCCTGGAACCCAAGAAGGCTCCGACGGACATAACTATGCTGAGGAGAAGCTGACTTGGTGTTGCCTATTTTTGTTAGTGGAGACAGACCAGAAGCCATTCTTCTAAGTATCATCCCACCACCATTTTTCCATTGTTTTAAAATGCAGGGAAATTTTGCAAGTTAGCATTATAATTAGTAGCTGGAGGGTACGGTTTTTTTTTGTGTGTGGTCGATGTGGATTGGGGAGTCAGGCCCTCTGTCAGGTCGCTGGTTAGTTTTTATTATCCCCAGAGAGGAGAAGTGGGCATGTGTTTGGCAGGTGAAAAGGGCGGATTCTGTTTCTGAGAATTAACGATGATCCCCATGGTCATCCCGTTCCTTTAATAATCCTTTACTTCATCAGCTGGAAATCCACCATGTTTCTATATACTCCTCTTTGGGTGGGAACAGGTAACTGGCTTGTTCCAAGAAGTATGCCGCAGAGCTTTTCAATTAACCACTACGTTGTAAATAATTTGCAGGTGTTCAGCGTTTCACCATAATTTTGATAACGTTTGTATGTGCCTCCTGAAACCCAAGAAGGCTGCCACTGACATAACTATGCTGAGGAGTACCTGACTTGGTGTTTGCCTATTTTTGTTCATGGAGACTGACAAGAAGCCATTTTTCTAAGTATCATCCCACCACCATTTTTCCATTGTTTTAAAATGCAGGGAAATTTTGCAAGTTAGCATTATAATTAGTAGCTGGAGGGTACGGGTTTTTTTTGTGTGTGGTCGATGTGGATGGGGGGGTCAGGCCCTCTGTCAGGTCGCTGGTTAGTTTTTATTATCCCCAGAGAGGAGAAGTGGGCATGTGTTTGGCAGGTGAAAAGGGCGGATTCTGTTTCAGAGAATTAACGATGATCCCCATGGTCTTCCCGTTCCTTTAATAATCCTTTACTTCATCAGCTGGAAATCCACCATGGTTCTATATACTCCTCTTTGCGTGGGAACAGGTAACTGGCTTGCTCCAAGAAGTATGCCGCAGGGCTTTTCAATTAATTAGTACGTTGAAAATATTTGCAGGTGTTCAGCGTTTCAGCATAATTGTGATAACGTTTGTTTGTGCCTCCTGAAGCCCAAGAAGGCTGCGACGGACATAACTATGCTGAGGAGTAGCTGACTTGTGTTGCCTATTTTTGTTAGTGGAGACTGACAAGAAGCCATTCTTCTAAGTATCATCCCACCACCATTTTTCCATTGTTTTAAAATGCAGGGAACTTTTGCAAGTTAGCATTATAATTAGTAGCTGGAGGGTACGGTTTTTTTTTTTCTGTGTGGTCGATGTGGATGGGGGGGTCAGGCCCTCTGTCAGTTCGCTGGTTAGTTTTTATTATCCCCAGAGAGGAGAAGTGGGCATGTGTTTGGCAGGTGAAAAGGGCGGATTCTGTTTCAGAGAATTAACGATGATCCCCATGGTCATCCCGTTCCTTTAATAATCCTTTACTTCATCAGCTGGAAATCCACCATGGTTCTATATACTCCTCTTTGCGTGGGAACAGGTAAGTGGCTTGTTCCAAGAAGTATGCCGCAGAGCTTTTCAATTAACCACTACGTTGAAAATTATTTGCAGGTGTTCAGCGTTTCACCATAATTGTGATAACGTTTGTTTGTGCCTCCTGAAACCCAAGATGGCTGCCACGAACATAACGATGCTGAGGCGTAGCTCACTTGCTTTTGCCTATTTTTGTTAGTGGAGACTGACAAGAATCCATTCTTCTAAGTATCATCTCACCATCATTTTTCCATTGTTTAAAAATGCAGGAAAATTTTGCAAGTTAGCATTATAATTAGTAGCTGGAGGATACGGTGTGGTTTTTTTTTTTTCCTGTGGGTTTGGTGTGTATGTGTTGGTCAGGCCCTCTGTCAGTTCGCTGGTTTGTTTTTATTATCCCCAGAGAGGAGAAGTGGGTATTAGTATGGCAGGTGAAAACTGCGGATCTGTTTCAGAGAATTAAACAGGATCCGCATGGTAATCCCGTTCCTTTAAGAATCCTTTGCTTCATGAGCTGGGAATCCACCATGGTTCTATATACTTCTCTATGCGTGGGCACAGGAAACTGGCTTGTTCCAAGAAGTATGCCTCAGAGCTTTTCAATTAACCAGTATGTTGAAAATCCTTTGCAGGTTTTCAGCGTTTCATCATAATTGTGATAACGTGTGTATGTGCCTACTGAAACGAAATATGGCTGCTACGGACATAACTATGCCGAGGCGTAGCTGATTTGGTGTTGCCTATTTTTGTCAGTGGAGACTGACAAGAAGCCATTCTTCTAAGTATGATCCCACAATCATTTCTCCATTGTTTAAAAATGCAGGGAAATTTTGTAAATTGGCATTATAATTAGTAGCTGGAGGGTACTATTTTTTTTTCGTGGGGTCGGTCAGGATGGGTGTTCAGGCCCTCTGTCAGAATGCTGGTTTGTTTTTATTATCCCCAGAGAAGAGTAGTGGGCATGTGTTTGGCAGGTGAAAAGTGCGGATTCTGTTTCAGAGAATTAAACAGGATCCGCATGGTCATCTCATTCCTTTAAGAATCCTTTGCTTCATCAGCTGGGATTCCACCATGTTTCTATATACTCCTCTATGCGTGGGCACAGGTACCTGGCTTGTTCCAAGAAGTATGCTGGAGAGTTTTCAAAGTAACCAGTACGTTGAAAATTATTTGCAGGTTTTCAGCGTTTCACCATAATTTTGATAACGTTTGTATGTGCCTCCTGAAATCCAAGAAGGCTGCGACGGACATAACTATGCTGAGGAGTAGCTGACTTGGTGTTGCCTATTTTTATTAGTGGAGACATACAAGAAGCCATTCTTCTAAGTATCATCCCACCACTATTTTTCCATTGTTTTAAAATGCAGGGAAATTTTGCAAGATAGCATTATAATTAGTAGCTGGAGGGTACGGTATTTTTTTTTGTGTGTGGTCGATGTGGATGGGGGCGTGAGGCCCTCTGTCAGTTCCCTCGTTAGTTTTTATTATCCCCAGAGAGGAGAAGTGGGCATGTGTTTGGCAGGTGAAAAGGGCGGATTCTGTTTCAGAGAATTAACGATGATCCCCATGGTCATCCCGTTCCTTTAATAATCCTTTACTTCATCAGTGGAAATCCACCATGTTTCTACATACTCCTCTTTGCGTGGGAACAGGTAACTGGCTTGTTCCAAGAAGTATGCCGCAGAGCTTTTCAATTAACCAGTACGTTGAAAATTATTTGCAGGTGTTCAGCGTTTCACCATAATTGTGATAACGTTTGTTTGTGCCTCCTGAAACCCAAGAAGGCTGCGACGGACATAACTATGCTGAGGCGTAGCTGACTTGGTGTTGCCTATTTTTGTTAGTGGAGACTGACAAGAAGCCATTCTTCTAAGTATCATCCCACCACCATTTTTCCATTGTTTTTAAACGCAGGGAAATTTTGCAAGTTAGCATTATAATTAGTAGCTGGAGTGTACGGTTTTTTTTTTGTGTGTGTGGTCGATGTGGATGGGGGGGTCAGGCCCTCTGTCAGTTCGCTGGTTAGTTTTTATTATCCCCAGAGAGGAGAAGTGGGCATGTGTTTGGCAGGTGAAAAGTTCGGATTCTGTTTCAGAGAATGAAACAGGATCCGCATGCTCATACCGTTCCTTTAGGAAACTTTTGCTTCATCAGCTGGGAATCCACCATGGTTCTATATACTCCTCTATGTGTTGGCACAGGTAACTGGCTTGTTCCAAGAAGTATGCCGCAGAGCTTTTCAATTAAGCAGTACGTTGAAAATTATTTACAGGTTTTCAGCGTTTCACCATAATTCCTATAACGTTTGTATGTGTCTCCTGAAACCCAATATGGCTGCCAAGGACATAAGTATGCTGAGGCGTAGCTGACTTCGTGTTTCCTATTTTTGTTAGTGGAGACTGACAAGAAACCATTCTTCTAAGTATCATCCCACCACCATTTTTCCATTGTTTTAAAATGCAGGGAAATTTTGCAAGTCAGCATTATAATTAGTAGCTGGAGGGTACTTTTTTTTTTTTGTGGCTTCAGTGTGGATGGGTTGTTCAGGCCATCTGTCAATTCACTGGTTTGTTTTTATTATCCCCAGAGAGGAGAAGTGGGCATGTGTTTGGCAGGTGAAAAGTGCGGATTCTGTTTCAGAGAATTAAACAGGATCCTCATGGTCATCTCATTCCTTTAAGAATCCTTTGCTTCATCAGCTGGGATTCCACCATGTTTCTATATACTCCTCTATGCGTGGGCACAGGTACCTGGCTTGTTCCAAGAAGTATGCTGGAGAGTTTTCAAATTAACCAGTACGTTGAAGATTATTTGCAGGTTTTCAGCGTTTCACCATAATTTTGATAACGTTTGTATGTGCCTTCTGAAACCCAAAAGGCTGCGACGGACATAACTATGCTAAGGAGTAGCTGACTTGGTGTTGCCTATTTTTGTTAGTGGAGACAGACAAGAAGCCATTCTTCTAAGTATAATCCCACCACCATTTTTCCATTGTTTTAAAATGCAGGGAAATTTTGCAAGT
The DNA here is from genome assembly GCF_041146395.1 of Eulemur rufifrons. Taxonomy (NCBI): domain Eukaryota; kingdom Metazoa; phylum Chordata; class Mammalia; order Primates; family Lemuridae; genus Eulemur; species Eulemur rufifrons. The sequence continues at coordinate 2,680,170 of NW_027182815.1, read as the reverse complement.
TAGCATTATAATTAGGAGCTGGAGGGTACGGTTTTTTTTTTGTGTGTGGTCGATGTGGATGGGGGGGTCAGGCCCTCTGTCAGTTCGCTGGTTAGTTTTTATTATCCCCAGAGAGGAGAAGTGGACATGTGTTTGGCAGGTGAAAAGGGCGGATTCTGTTTCAGAGAATTAACGATGATCCCCATGGTCATCCCGTTCCTTTAATAATCCTTTACTTCATCAGCTGGAAATCCACCATGGTTCTATATACTCCTCTTTGCGTGGGAACAGGTAACTGGCTTGTTCCAAGAAGTATGCCGCAGAGCTTTTCAATTAACCACTACGTTGAAAATTATTTGCAGTTGTTCAGCGTTTCACCATAATTGTGATAACGTTTGTTTGTACCTCCTGAAACCCAAGATGGCTGCCACGAACATAACGATGCTGAGGCGTAGCTGATTTGGTTTTGCCTATTTTTGTTAGTGGAGACTGACAAGAATCCATTCTTCTAAGTATCATCTCACCATCATTTTTCCATTGTTTAAAAATGCAGGAAAATTTTGCAAGTTAGCATTCTAATTAGTAGCTGGAGGCTTCGGTGTTTTTTTTTTTGTTTTCCTGTGGGATCGGTGTGGATGTGTTGGTCAGGCCCTCTGTCACTTCGCTGGTTTGTTTTTATTATCCCCAGAGAGGAGAAGTGGGCCTGTGTTTGGCAGGTGAAAAGTTCGGATTCTGTTTCAGAGAATGAAACAGGATCCGCATGCTCATCCCGTTCCTTTAGGAAACTTTTGCTTCATCAGCTGGGAATCGACCATGGTTCTATATACTCCTCTATGTGTTGGCACAGGTAACTGGCTTGTTCCAAGAAGTATGCCGCAGAGCTTTTCAATTAAGCAGTACGTGGAAAATTATTTACAGGTTTTCAGCGTTTCACCATAATTCCTATAACGTTTGTATATGTCTCCTGAAACCCAGTATGGCTGCCAAGGACATAAGTATGCTGAGGCGTAGCTAACTTCGTGTTTCCTATTTTTGTTAGTGGAGACTGACAAGAAGCCATTCTTCTAAGTATCATCCCACCACCATTTTTCCATTGTTTTAAAATGCAGGGAAATTTTGCAAGTTAGCATTATAATTAGTAGCTGGAGGGTACTTTTTGTTTTTTCTTGTGGGGTCAGTGTGGATGGGGGTTCAAGGCCCTCTAGATGTTCGCTGGTTTGTTTTTATTATCCCCAAGGAGGAGAAGTGGGCATGTTGTTGCCAGGTGAAAAGTGCGGATTCTGTTTCAAAGAATTAAACAGGATCTAAATGGTCATCCGCTTCCTTTAAGAATCCTTTGCTTCATCCGCTGGGAAACCACCATGGTTCTATATACTCCCGTATGGGTGGGCACAGGTTACTGGCTTGTTCGAAGAAGTATGCCACAGAGCTTTTCAAATAAAAAGTACATTGAAAATTATTTTCAGGTTTTCAGCGTTACATCATGAATGCGGCAACGTTTGTATGTGCCTTGAAACCCAAGATGGCTGCCACAGACATAACTATGCTGAGGCGTAGCTGACTTGGTTTTGCCGATTTTTGTTAGTGGAGAATGAAAAGAAGCCATTCTTCTAAGTATCATCCCACCACCATTTTTCCATTGTTTTAAAATGCAGGGAAATTTTGCAAGTCAGCATTATAATTAGTAGCTGGAGGCTACGGTGTTTTTTTTTTTTTCCTGTGGGGTCGGTGTGGATGTGTTGGTCAGGCCCTCTGTCAGTTCGCTGGTTAGTTTTTATTATCCCCAGAGAGGAGAAGTGGGCATGTGTTTGGCAGGTGAAAAGTTCGGATTCTGTTTCAGAGAATGAAACAGGATCCGCATGCTCATCCCGTTCCTTTAATAATCCTTTACTTCATCAGCTGGAATTCCACCATGGTTCTATATACTCCTCTATGCGTGGGCACAGGTACCTGGCTTGTTCTAAGAAGTATGCTGGAGAGTTTTCAAATTAACCAGTACGTTGAAAATTATTTGCAGGTTTTCAGCGTTTCACCATAATTGTGATAACGTTTGTATGTGCCTTCTGATACCGAAAAGGCTGCGACGGACATAACTATGCTGAGGAGTAGGTGACTTGGTGTTGCCTATTTTTGTTAGTGGAGACAGACAAGAAGCCATTCTTCTAAGTATCATCCCACCACCATTTTTCCATTGTTTTAAAATGCAGGGAAATTTTGAAGTTAGCATTAAAATTAGGAGCTGGAGGGTACGGTTTTTTTTTGTGTGTGGTCGATGTGGATGGGGGGGTCAGGCCCTCTGTCAGGTCGCTGGTTAGTTTTTATTATCCCCAGAGAGGAGAAGTGGGCATGTGTTTGGCAGGTGAAAAGGGCGGATTCTGTTTCAGAGAATTAACGATGATCCCCATGCTCATCCCGTTCCTTTAATAATCCTTTACTTCATCAGCTGGAAATCCACCACGGTTCTATATACTCCTCTTTGCGTGGGAACAGGTAACTGGCTTGTTCCAAGAAGTATGCCGCAGAGCTTTTCAATTAACCAGTACGTTGAAAATTATTTGCAGGTGTTCAGCGTTTCACCATAATTGTGATAACGTTTGTTTGTGCCTCCTGAAACCCAAGATGGCTGCCACGAACATAACTACGCTGAGGCGTAGCTGACTTGGTGTTGCCTATTTTTGTTAGTGGAGACTGACAAGAAGCCATTCTTCTAAGTATCATCCCACCACCATTTTTCCATTGTTTTAAAATGCAGGGAAATTTTGCAAGTTAGCATTATAATTAGTAGCTGGAGGGTACGGTATTTTTTTGTGTGTGTGGTCGATGTGGATGTGGGGGTCAGACCCTCTGTCAGTTCGCTGGTTAGTTTTTATTATCCCCATAGAGGAGAAGTGGGCATGTGTTTGGCAGGTGAAAAGGGCGGATTCTGTTTCAGAGAATTAACGATGATCCCCATGGTCATCCCGTTCCTTTAATAATCCTTAACTTCATCAGGTGGAAATCCACCGTGGTTCTATATACTCCTCTTTGCGTGGGAACAGGTAACCGGCTTGTTCCAAGAAGTATACCGCAGAGCTTTTCAATTAACCACTACGTTGAAAATTATTTGCAGGTGTTCAGCGTTTCACCATAATTGTGATAACGTTTGTTTGTGCCTCCTGAAACCCAAGAAGGCTGCGACGGACATAACTATGCTGAGGAGTAGCTGACTTGGTGTTGCCTATTTTTGTTAGTGGAGACTGACAAGAAGCCATTCTTCTAAGTATCATCCCGCCACCATTTTCCATTGTTTTAATATGCAGGGAAATTTTGCAAGTTAGCATTTTAATTAGTAGCTGGAGGGTACGGTTTTTTTTGTGTGTGTAGTCGATGTGACTGGGGGGGTCAGGCCCTCTGTCAGTTCGCTGGTTAGTTTTTTTATCCCCAAAGAGGAGAAGTGGGCATGTGTTTGGCAGGTGAAAAGGGCGGATTCTGTTTCAGAGAATTAACGATGATCCCCATGGTCATCCCGTTCCTTTAATAATCCTTTACTTCATCAGCTGGAAATCCACCATGGTTCTATATACTCCTCTTTGCGTGGAAACAGGTAAGTGGCTTGTTCCAAGAAGTATGCCGCAGAGCTTTTCAATTAACCACTACGTTGAAAATTATTTGCACGTGTTCAGCGTTTCACCATAATTGTGATAACGTTTGTTTGTGCCTCCTGAAACCCAAGGTGGCTGCCATGAACATAACGATGCTGAGGAGTAGCTGACTTGGTTTTGCCTATTTTTGTTAGTGGAGACTGACAAGAATCCATTCTTCTAAGTATCATCTCACTCTCATTTTTCCATTGTTTAAAAATGAAGGAAAATTTTGCAAGTTAGCATTATAATTAGTAGCTGGAGGCTACGGTGTTTTTTTTTTTTTTTCCTGTGGGGTCGGTGTGGATGTGTTGAAATCCACGGGCCCATACCCAGAGTATGATAGAGTGGGTTCCCAGGTACAATCCCAGCCCCCTAAACTCCCCCCGCCCGCCCAATGCAGACAGGGCCCGTGCGCTAAGCATAAACAATACCTTTAACAGATAACCCTAACCCTGAACATAACACCCAACCCTGTTCCTATTTCTCCCCTTAACACGTAAACCTCACCGTGCGCCTAACTTTAACCTCTTATCCTAACGTTAATGCATAACCCATTCCCTGAGAACAACCCCTATCCCATAATTCTAAGCCTATCTCCTAGTCATCACTGGAACACCTAATCCCTAACCCTAATTCTAAACCGCTAACCCTAACCGGAACCCTACCTACAACCCTAACACTGACTGTAACCCTTACTTCTAACCCCAACGCTATGCCTAACAAAAACCCTAACCCTTCACCAAAACCCCTAAGCCTTACGCTAACCCTTAACCCTAATCCTAATCCTAACCATTAAACCTAACCCTAGCTCTTAAAGCTAACCCTAAACCTTACCCTCACGACTAGACCTAACCCTGGCACTAACCTAACACCTAACCCTAACCAGAACCCCTAAAGCTAACCCTGAACTCTATCCCTAACCCTAGCAGTAATCTTTAACCCTAAACCTAAGCCCAACCCATAACCCTAATCCTATCCTTTTACCCTAAAACTAACCCCTAAACCTAACCCCTATACCTAACCCTAACTCTAACCTCAATCCTAATTCTAACCATACCCCTTCATAAAACACGAACTCCTAACCCCTAACCCTAACACTAACCAAAAACCCTAATCGCTAATCCCTAACCCTAACGCTTAACCTTTACCCTAACCGTTAACCCTCACCCTAATTCTTAACACTGACCCTAACCTTAACCTTTAACTCTAAGCCTAACCCTTAACCCTACAGTAAGGAAGACCCTTAATGCTAATGGTACCCCTTATCCCTAACCCTAACACTACAGCTAAAAATAACCCTAACCTTTGATCCTTAATCCTAACCCCTAACACTTACTTTAACCCCAAACCCTAACCCTAATCCTATGCATTAAACCTAAACCTATCTCTTAACCCTAACCCTAGCCCTTACACTAACGCCTAGATCTAACCCTAAGTATAACCTCCCGCCTAATCCTAACCTTAAGCCTTAATGCTAACGCTAACCCTGAACCGTAAACCTACCTGTAACCCTTAACAGTAACCCTATCCGTGAACCTTAACGCTGACCCTAACCATTACCCGCACCCAAGCATTTAACCCTGACCCTAACCCTAATCCTTAATGATAACCCTAACACTAAACCCTAACCCTAAGCCCAACACTTAACCCTAATCCTATCCCTTAACCCTAACCCTAACCCTAACCCTAATGCTAACCGCTAAACGTAACCCTAACCGTGAACAGTAAACCTAACCCTAACCTCTAACACAAACCATAGCACATAACTCTAACCCTAAAACTAACCCTAACCCTAACCCTAACCCTAAACCCTAACTCTTAACCTTAACCCTAAGCGTTAACTCTCACGCTAACCTTTAATCCTAACCCTAATCCTAATCTTCAACCCTAAACCTAACACTTAACCCTAACCCTGTACCAAACCCTAACCCCTCATCTTAACCCTAACCTTAAACCTCAACCCTAAACCAAAGTGTAACCGTTAAATCTAAGAGTAACCTTTAACCCTAACCGTAATCCCTAAGCCTAAGCCCTCACCCTAACACTAAACTTCATCCTTAACCCTAACCTTAACCCTAACCCTAAATGTAATTCTCAGACTTCTTGCTTTCTTAGAGTTTAGAAAGCCTGCAATCCTCCCACGCCATGCGTGAAAGGAGGCTCTGCCACAGTGTCCTGCATGAAACCCAGAGGCCCATACACTGCGTGCGGTAGAGTGGGTTCCCAGTGACCATCCCAGACACCTAACTTTGCCTCCTAGAGCATACAGGGTCCGTGCCCTAAGCATAAACCCTACCCCTCACCCATAAGCCTAACCCACAACATAACACCTAACCCTGATCCTACTGCTCACCTTAACAGGTAAACCTCACCATAACCCTAACTTTAACCCCATATCTTAACGTTAATGCATGACACCCTGAGAACAAGCCCTATACCGTCATTATAACCCTACCTCCTAGCTATAACCGTAACACCTAATCCCTAATTCTGAAACGCCAACCCTAACCTTAACCCGACCAACAACACTAACACTAACCCTAACCCCTTACCCTAATCCTACGCCTAAAAGTAACCCTAACCGTTGATCCTTAGTCATAACCCCTAACCTTAACCCTAACCCTTAACCCTATTCCCAATGCTAACCATTAAACATAACCCTAACTCTTAACCCTAACCCTAACCTTTACCCTAATGCCTAGAGATCTAACCCCAACACTGACCTACAGTTAACACTAACCCCAACCCCTAATGCTAACCTTAAACCTGAACCAAGCTCCTAACCCTTAACCCTAACACTATCCCTAACCCCTAAGCCTAACCCCAACTGTTAACCCTCTAACCCTCACCCTGAATCCTAACCCTATCCGTTAACCCTAAACCCTAACCCTAACGCTAACTCCAACCCTAAACCTTACCCTGGCCCCCTAACCCAGACTTAACACCTTACCCCTAACACTAACTCTAACCCTAACCACTAATCCCTAGCACCTAACCCTGACTCGAAACCTAACCCCTAACACGAAAAACCCTAACCCCAACCCCAACCCTAATTCTCACACTACTTCCATTCCCAGAGTGAGGCAAGCCTACAATACAGCCATGCCATGTGTGAGATGAGGCTCCGCCTGAGTCCTGCATGGAGGTCCTGTCCCAAGGCCCAGGGAATGATGTTGTGCTTTCGTGGTGACTCCGACCGCACCCCTCTCACCGTAGATTAACCAGGTCCTGTGCCCTTAAACTGACCGCTAAAGCTAAGCCCTACCAACAACGCTAACCCCTGACCCTAAACCTAAGCCCCGAGCCTAAAGCCCAACATTAACTCTAGACCCTTACCCTAAACCTAATCCCTAACCCTAATGCTAACCCCTAAACCGAACCCTAACCGTGAACAGTAAACCTAACCCTAACCTCTAACATAAACCATAGCACATAACTCTAACCCTAAAAATAACCCTAACTCTAACCCTAACCATAACCCAAAACCCTAAATCTTTTTTTTTTTTTTTTTTTTTTTTTGAGAGAGTCTCACTCTGTTGCCCAAGATAGAGTGAGTGCTGTGGCATCAGCCTAGCTCACAGCAACCTCAGACTCCTGAGCTCAAGGAATCCTCCTGTCTCAGCCTCCCGAGCAGCTGGGACTACAGGCATGCGCCACCATGCCCGGCTAATTTTTTTCTATATATATTTTTAGCTGTCCATATAATTTCTTTCTATTTTTAGTACAGATGGGGTCTCGCTCTTGCTCAGGCTGGTCTTGAACTCCTGAGCTCAAACGATCCACCCACCTCGGCCTCCCAGAGTGGTAGGATTACAGGCGTGAGCCACCGCGCCCGGCCCTAAACCCTAACTCTTAACCTTAACACTAAGCGTTCACTCTCATGCTAACCTTTAATCCTAACCCTAATCCTAATCTTCAACCCTAAACCTAACACTTAACCCTAACCCTGTACCACACTCTAACCCCTCATCTTAACCCTAACCGTAAACCTCAACCCGAAACCAAAGTGTAACCGTTAAATCTAAGAGTAACCTTTAACCCTAACCCTAATCCCTAACCCTAAGCCCTCACACTAACACTAAAATTTATCCTTAACCCTATCCATAAACCTAACCCTAAAAACAAATTATAAGACTTCTTCCTTTCTTAGAGTTTAGAAAGCCTGCAATCCTCCCATGCCATGCGTGAAAGGAGGCTCTACCACTGTGTCCTGCATGAAACCCACGGGCCCATACCCAGAGTATGATAGAGTGGGTTCCCGGGTACAATCCCAGCCCCTAAACTCCCCCCGCCCGCCTAATGCAGACAGGGCCCGTGCGCTAAGCATAAACAATACCTTTAACAGATAACCCTAACCCTGAACATAACACCCAACCCTGTTCCTATTTCTCCCCTTAACACGTAAACCTCACCGTGCGCCTAACTTTAACCTCTTATCCTAACGTTAATGCATAACCCATTCCCTGAGAACAACCCCTATCCCATAATTCTAACCCTATCTCCTAGTCATCACTGGAACACCTAATCCCTAACCCTAATTCTAAACTGCTAACCCTAACCGTAACCTTACCTACAACCCTAACACTGACTGTAACCCTTACTTCTAACCCCAACTCTATGCCTAACAAAAACCCTAACCCTTCACCCTAACCCCTAAGCCTTACCCTAACCCTTAACCCTAATCCTAATCCTAAACATTAAACCTAACCCTAGCGCTTAAAGCAAACCCTAAACCTTACCCTCACAACTAGACTGAACCCTGACACTAACCTAACACCTAACCCTAACCATAACCCCTAAAGCTAACCCTAACCCTGAACCCTAAACCTAACCCTAACACTGAATCCTCACTATATCCCCAAACTCTAAGCCTAATCCTAACCGTTAACCCTCACCTTAACACTTAAACTGGACCAAAACACTAAACATTAACCAGAACACTAAACTTTAACCCTAAACCTGATCCCAACCCTTAACCCTAATCCTATCCTTTTACCCTAAGCCTAACCCCTAAACCTAACCCTAACACTAACCCCAATCCTAATTCTAACCATACCCCTTCATAAAACACGAACTCCTAACCCTAACACTTACGAAAAACCCTGATCGCTAATCCCTAACACTAACGCTTAACCTTTACCGTAACCGTTAACCCTCACCCTAACCCTTAACACTGACCCTAACCTTAACCTTTAATCTAAGCCTGACCCTTAATCCTAACAGTAAGAAAAACCCTTACGCCAATCTTATCCCTTATCCCTAAACCTAACACTACAGCTAAAAATAACCCTAACCTTTGATCCTTAAACCTAACCCCTCACACTTAACCCCAAGCCCTAACCCTAATCCTAAGCATTAAACCTAACCCTATCTCTTAACCCTTACTCTAACGCCTAGATCTAACCCTAAATCTAACCTACCACCTAATCCTAACCTTAAGCCCTAATGCTAACTCTAAACCCTGAACCCTAAACCTACCCGTAACCCTTAACACTAACCCTATCTATAAACCTTAACCCTGACCCTAACCATTACCCGCACCCAAACATTTAACCCTGACCCTAACCCTAATCCTTAACGATAACCCTAACACTAAACCCTAACCCTAAGCTCAACACTTAACCCTAATCCTATCCCTTAACGCTAACCCTAACTCTAACCCTAATGCTACCCCTAAACGTAACCCTAACCGTGAACAGTAAACCTAATCCTAACCTCTAACACAAACCATGGCACATAACTCTAACCCTAAAACTAACCCTAACCCTAACGCTAACGCTAACTCTTAACCTTAACCCTAAGCGTTAACTCTCACGCTAACCTTTAATCCTAACCCTAATCCTAATCTTCAACCCTAAACCTAACACTTAACCCTAACCCTGTACCAAACCCTAACCCCTCATCTTTACCCTAACCGTAAACCTCAACCCTAAACCAAAGTGTAACTGTTAAATCTAAGAGTAACCTTTAACCCTAACCCTAATCTCTAACCCTAAGCCCTCACCCTAACACTAAACTTCATCCTTAACCCTAACCATAATCCTAACCCTAAATCTAATTCTCAGACTTCTTGCTTTCTTAGAGTTTAGAAAGCCTGCAATCCTCCCATGCCATGCGTGAAAGGAGGCTCTACCACTGTGTCCTACATGAAACCCACGGGCCCATACCCAGAGTATGATAGAGTGGGTTCGCGGGTACAATCCCAGCCCCCTAAACTCCCCCCGCCCGCCCAATGCAGACAGGGCCCGTGCGCTAAGCATAAACAATACCTTTAACAGATAACCCTAACCCTGAACATAACACCCAACCCTGTTCCTATTTCTCCCCTTAACACGTAAACCTCACCGTGCGCCTAACTTTAACCTCTTATCCTAACGTTAATGCATAACCCATTCCCTGAGAACAACCCCTATCCCATAATTCTAACCCTATCTCCTAGTCATCACTGGAACACCTAATCCCTAACCCTAATTCTAAACTGCTAACCCTAACCGGAACCCTACCTACAACCCTAACACTGACAGTAACCCTTACTTCTAACCCCAACGCTATGCCTAACAAAAACCCTAACCCTTCACCCAAACCCCTAAGCCTTACGCTAACCCTTAACCCTAATCCTAATCCTAACCATTAAACCTAACCCTAGCTCTTAAAGCTAACCCTAAACCTTACCCTCACGACTAGACCTAACCCTGACACTAACCTAACACCTAACCCTAACCAGAACCCCTAAAGCTAACCCTGAACCCTATCCCTAACCCTAGCAGTAAACTTTAACCCTAAACCTAAGCCCACCCCATAACCCTAATCCTATCCTTTTACCCTAAAACTAACCTCTAAACCTAACCCCTATACCTAACCCTAACTCTAACCCCAATCCTAATTCTAACCATACCCCTTCATAAAACACGAACTCCTAACCTCTAACCCTAACACTAACCAAAAACCCAATCGCTAATCCCTAACCCTAATGCTTAACCTTTACCCTAACCGTTAACCCTCACCCTAATTCTTAACACTGACCCTAACCTTAACTTTTAACTCTAAGCCTAACCCTGAACCCTACAGTAAGGAAGACCCTTAATGCTAATGGGATCCCTTTTCCCTAACCCTAACACTACACCTAAAAATAACCCTAACCTTTGATCCTTAAACCTAACCCCTAACACTTACTTTAACCCCAAACCCTAACCCTAATCCTAAGCATTAAACCTAACCCTATCTCTTAACCCTAAATCTAGCCCTTACCCTAACGCCTAGCTCTAACCCTAAATCTAACCTCCCGCCTAATCCTAACCTTGAGCCCTAATGCTAACGCTAACCATGAACCCTAAACCTACCCGTAACCCTTAATACTAACCCTATCCCTGAACCTTAACCCTGACCCTAACCATTACCCGCACCCAAGCATTTAACCCTGACCCTAACCCTAATCCTTAATGATAACCCTAACACTAAACCCTAACCCTAAGCCCAACACTTAACCCTAATCCTATCCCTTAACCCTAACCCTAACCCTAACCCTAATGCTAACCCCTAAACGTAACCCTGACCGTGAACAGTAAACCTAACCCTAACCTCTAACACAAACCATAGCACATAACTCTAACCCTAAAACTAACCCTAACCCTAACCCTAACCCTAAACCCTAACTCTTAACCTTAACCCTAAGCGTTAACTCTCATGCTAACCTTTAATCCTAACCCTAATCCTAGTCTTCAACCCTAAACCTAACACTTAACCCTAACCCTGTACCAAACCCTAACCCCTCATCTTAACCCTAACCTTAAACCTCAACCCTAAACCAAAGTGTAACCGTTAAATCTAAGAGTAACCTTTAACCCTAAGCGTAATCCCTAAGCCTAAGCCCTCACCCTAACACTAAACTTCATCCTTAACCCTAACCTTAACCCTAACCCTATATCTAATTCTCAGACTTCTTGCTTTCTTAGAGTTTAGAAAGCCTGCAATCCTCCCACGCCATGCGTGAATGGAGGCTCTGCCACAGTGTCCTGCATGAAACCCAGAGGCCCATACACTGCGTGCGGTAGAGTGGGTTCCCAGCGACCATCACAGACACCTAACTTTGCCTCCTGGAGCATACAGGGCCCGTGCCCTAAGCATAAACCCTACCCCTCACCCATAAGCCTAACCCACAACATAACACCTAACCCTGATCCTACTGCTCACCTTAACAGGTAAACCTCACCATAACCCTAACTTTAACCCCATATCTTAACGTTAATGCATGACACCCTGAGAACAAGCCCTATACCGTCATTATAACCCTACCTCCTAGCTATAACCGTAACACCTAATCCCTAATTCTGAAGCGCCAACCCTAACCTTAACCCGACCAACAACACTAACACTAACCCTAACCCCTTACCCTAACCCTACGCCTAAAAGTAACCCTAACCGTTGATCTTTCGTCATAACCCCAAACTTAACCTTAACCCCTAACCTATTCCCAATCCTAACCGTTAAACAGAACCCTAACTCTTAACCCTAACCCTAACCTTTACCCTAATGCCTAGAGATCTAACCCCAACACTGACCTACAGTTAACACTAACCCCAACCCCTAATGCTAACCTTAAACCTGAACCAAGCTCCTAACCCTTAACCCTAACACTATCCCTAACCCCTAAGCCTAACCCCAACTGTTAACCCTCTAACCCTCACCCTGAATCCTAACCCTATCCCTTAACCCTAACCCCTAACCCTAACGCTAACTTCAACCCTAAACCATACCCTGGCCCCCTAACCCAGACTTAACACCTTACCCCTAACACTAACTCTAACCCTAATCACTAATCCCTAGCACCTAACCCTGACTCGAAACCTAACCCCTAACACGAAAAACCCTAACCCCAACCCCAACCCTAATTCTCACACTACTTCCATTCCCAGAGTGAAGCAAGCCTACAATACAGCCATGCCATGTGTGAGATGAGGCTCCGCCTGAGTCCTGCATGTAGGTCCTGTCCCAAGGCCCAGGGAATGATGTTGTCCTTTCGTGATGACTTCGACCACACCCCTCTCACCTTAGATTAACCAGGTGTTGTGCCCTTTAACTCACCGCTAAAGCTAGGCCGTACCACCGACCCTAACCCCTGACCCTGAACCGAAGCCCCGAGCCTAAAGCCCAACACTAACTCTGAACCCTTACCCTAAAACTAATCCCTAACCCTAATGCTAAACCCTAAACGTAACCCTAACCGTCAATAGTAAACCTAACCCTAACCTCTAACACAAACCATAGCACATAACTCTAACCCTAAAACTAACCCTAACCCTAACAGTAAACCCTAACTCTGAACCTTATCCCTAAGCGTTAAATCTCATGCTAACCTTTAATCCTAACCCTAATCCTAATCTTGAACCCTAAACCTAACACTTAACCCTAATCCTATCCCTTAACCCTAACCTTAACCCTAATGCTAAACCCTAAACGTAACCCTAACCGTGAACGGTAAACCTAACCCTAACCTCTAACACAAACCATAGCACATAACTCTAACCCTAAAACTAACCCTAACCCTAACAGAAAACCCTGAGCGTTAACTCTGACGCTAACCTTTAATCCTAACCCTAATCCTAATCTTCAACCCTAAACCTAACACTTAACCCTAAACGTCTACTAAACCCTAACCCCTCATCTTAACCCTAACCGTAAACCTCAACCCTAAACCAAAGTGTAACCGTTAAACCTAAGAGTAACCTTTAACCCTAACCCTAAGCCCTAACCTGAAGCCCTCACCCTAACACAAAACTTCATCCTTAATCCTAACCATAATCCTAACCCTAAATCTAATTTTCAGACTTCTTGCTTTCTTAGAGTTTAGAAAGCCTGCAATCCTCCCATGCCATGCGTGAAAGGAGGCTCTACCACTGTGTCCTGCATGAAACCCACGGGCCCATACCCAGAGTATGATAGAGTGGGTTCCCGGGTACAATCCCAGCCCCTAAACTCCCCCCGCCCGCCTAATGCAGACAGGGCCCGTGTGCTAAGCATAAAGAATACCTTTAACAGATAACCCTAACCCTGAACATAACACCCAACCCTGTTCCTATTTCTCCCCTTAACACGTAAACCTCACCGTGAGCCTAACTTTAACCTCTTATCCTAACGTTAATGCATAACCCATTCCATGAGAACAACCCCTATCCCATAATTATAACCCTATCTCCTAGTCATCACTGGAACACCTAATCCCTAACCCTAATTCTAAACCGCTAACCCTAACCGTAACCCTACCTACAACCCTACCACTGACAGTAACCCTTACTTCTAAACCCAACGCTATGCCTAACAAAAACCCTAACCCTTCAGCCAAACCCCTAAGCCTTACGCTAACCCTTAACCCTAATCCTAATCCTAACCATTAAACCTAACCCTAGTTCTTAAAGCTAACCCTAAACCTTACCCTCACGACTAGACCTAACCCTGAAACTAACCTAACACCTAACCCTAACCAGAACCCCTAATGCTAACCCTGAACCCTATCCCTAACCCTAGCAGTAAACTTTAACCCTAAACCTAAGCCCAACCCATAACCCTAACCCTATCCTTTTACCCTAAAACTAACCCCTAAACCTAACCCCTATACCTAACCCTAACTCTAACCCCAATCCTAATTCTAACCATACCCCTTCATAAAACACGAACTCCTAACCTCTAACCCTAACACTAACCAAAAACCCTAATCGCTAATCCCTAACCCTAACGCTTAACCTTTACCCTAACCGTTAACCCTCACCCTAATTCTTAACACTGACCCTAACCTTAACCTTTAACTCTAAGCCTAACCCTTAACCCTACAGTAAGGAAGACCCTTAATGCTAATGGTATCCCTTATCCCTAACCCTAACACTACAGCTAAAAATAACCCTAACCTTTGATCCTTAAACCTAACCCCTAACAATTACTTTAACCCCAAACCCTAACCCTAATCCTAAGCATTAAACCTAACCCTATCTTTTAACCCTAACCCTAGCCCTTACCCTAACGCCTAGTTCTAACCCTAAATCTAACCTCCCGCCTAATCCTAACCTTAAGCCCTAATGTCAACGCTAACCCTGAACCCTAAACCTACCCGTAACCCTTAACACGAACCCTATCCGTAAACCTTAACCCTGACCCTAACCATTACCCGCACCCAAGCATTTAACCCTGACCCTAACCCTAATCCCTTATGATAAACCTAACACTAAACCCTAACCCTAAGCCCAACACTTAACCCTAATCCTATCCCTTAACTCTAACCCTAACCCTAACCCTAATGCTAACCCCTAAACGTAACCCTAACCGTGAACAGTAAACCTAACCCTAACCTCTAACACAAACCATAGCACATAACTCTAACCCTAAAACTAACCCTAACCCTAACCCTAACCCTAAACCCTAACTCTTAACCTTAACCCTAAGCGTTAACTCTCACGCTAACCTTTAATCCTAACCCTAATCCTAATCTTCAACCCTAAACCTAACACTTAACCCTAACCCTGTACCAAACCCTAACCCCCCATCTTAACCCTAACCTTAAACCTCAACCCTAAACCAAAGTGTAACCGTTAAATCTAAGAGTAACTTTTAACCCTAACCCTAATCCCTAACCCTAAGCCCTCACCCTAACACTAAACTTCATCCTTAACCCTAACCATAACCCTAACCCTAAATCTAATTCTCAGACTTCTTGCTTTCTTAGAGTTTAGAAAGCCTGCAATCGTCCCACGCCATGCGTGATAGGAGGCTCTGCCACAGTGTCCTGCATGAAACCCAGAGGCCCATACACTGCGTGCGGTGGAGTGGGTTCCCAGCGACCATCCCAGACACCTAACTTTGCCTCCTAGGGCATACAGGGCCCGTGCCCTAAGCATAAACCTTACCCCTCACCCATAAGCCTAACCCACAACATAACACCTAACCCTGATCCTACTGCTCACCTTAACAGGTAAACCGCACCATAACCCTCACTTTAACCCCATATCTTAACGTTAATGCATGACACCCTGAGAACAAGCCCTATACCGTCATTATAACCCTAACTCCTAGCTATAACCGTAACACCTAATCCCTAATTCTGAAACGCGAACCCTAACCTTAACCTGAGCAACAACACTAACACTAACCCTAACCCCTTACCCTAACCCTACGCCTAAAAGTAACCCTAACCGTTGATCCTTTGTCATAACCCCTAACCTTAACCCTATCCCTTAACCCTATTCCCAATCCTAACCATTAAACAGAACCCTAACTCTTAACCCTAACCCTAACCTTTACCCTAATGCCTAGAGATCTAACCCCAACACTGACCTACAGTTAACACTAACCCCAACCCCTAATGCTAACCTTAAACCTGAACCAAGCTCCTAACCCTTAACCCTAACACTATCCCTAACCCCTAAGCCTAACCCCAACTGTTAACCCTCTAACCATCACTCTGAATCCTAACCCTATCCCTTAACCCTTACCCCTAACCCTAACGCTAACTCCAACCCTAAACCTTACCCTGGCCCCCTAACCCAGAATTAACACCTTACCCCTAACACTAACTCTAACCCTAACCACTAATCCCTAGCACCTAACCCTGACTCGAAACCTAACCCCTAACACGAAAAACCCTAACCCCAACCCCAACCCTAATTCTCACACTACTTCCATTCCCAGAGTGAAGCAAGCCTACAATACAGCCATGCCATGTGTGAGATGAGGCTCCGCCTGAATCCTGCATGTAGTTCCTGTCCCTAGGCCCAGGGAATGATGTTGTGCTTTCGTGGTGACTCCGACCGCACCCCTCTCACCGTAGATTAACCAGGTCCTGTGCCCTTAAACAGACCGCTAAAGCTAAGCCCTACCACCAACGCTAACCCCTGACCCTGAACCTAAGCCCCGAGCCTAAAGCCCAACATTAACTCTAGACCCTTACCCTATAACTAATCCCTAACCCTAATGCTAACCCCTAAACCCAACCCTAACCGTGAACAATAAACCTAACCCTAACCCCTAACACAAACCACAGCACATAACTCTAACCCTAAATCTAACCCTAAGCCTAACCGTAAACCCTAACACTTAACCTTAAACCTAAGCGTTAACTCTCACGCTAACCTTTAATCCTAACCCTAATCCTAATCTTCAAACCCAAACGTCTACCAAACCCTAACCCCTCATCTTAACCCTAACCGTAAACCTCAACCCTAAACCGAACTGTAACCGTTAAACCTAAGAGTAACCTTTAACCCTAACCCTAATCCCTAACCTTAAGCCCTCACCCTAACACTAAACTTCATCCTTAACCCTAACCATAATCCTAACCCTAAATCTAATTCTCAGACTTCTTGCTTTCTTAGAGTTTAGAAAGCCTGCAATCCTCCCATGCCATGCGTGAAAGGAGGCTCTACCACTGTGACCTGCATGAAACCCACGGGCCCATACCCAGAGTATGATAGAGTGGGTTCCCGGGTACAATCCCAGCCCCCTAAACTCCCCCCGCCCTCCTAGTGCAGACAGGGCCTGTGCGCTAAGCATAAGCAATACCTTTAACAGATAACCCTAACCCTGAAAATAACACCCAACCCTGTTCCTATTTCTCCCCTTAACACGTAAACCTCACCGTGCGCCTAACTTTAACCTCTTATCCTAACGTTAATGCATAACCCATTCCCTGAGAACAACCCCTATCCCATAATTCTAACCCTATCTCCTAGTCATCACTGGAACACCTAATCCCTAACCCTCATTCTAAACCGCTAACCCTAACCGGAACCCTACCTACAACCCTAACACTGACAGTAACCCTTACTTCTAACCCCAACGCTATGCCTAACAAAAACCCTAACCCTTCACCCAAACCCCTAAGCCTTACGCTAACCCTTAACCCTAATCCTAATCCTAACCATTAAACCTAACCCTAGCTCTTAAAGCTAACCCTAAACCTTACCCTCACGACTAGACCTAACCCTGACACTAACCTAACACCTAACCCTAACCAGAACCCCTAAAGCTAACCCTGAACCCTATCCCTAACACTAGCAGTAAAATTTAACCCTAAACCTAAGCCGAACCCATAACCCTAATCCTATCCTGTTACCCTAAAACTAACCCCTAAACCTAACCCCTATACCTAACCCTAACTCTAACCCCAATCCTAATTCTAACCATACCCCTTCATAAAACACGAACTCCTAACCTCTAACCCTAACACTAACCAAAAACCCTAATCGCTAATCCCTAACCCTAACGCTTAACCTTTACCCTAACCGTTAACCCTCACCCTAATTCTTAACACTGACCCTAACCTTAACCTTTAACTCTAAGCCTAACCCTTAACGCTACAGTAAGGAAGACCCTTAATGCTAATGGGATCCCTTTTCCCTAACCCTAACACTACAGCTAAAAATAACCCTAACCTTTGATCCTTAAACCTAACCCCTACACTTACTTTAACCCCAAACCCTAACCCTAATCCTAAGCATTAAACCTAACCCTATCTCTTAACCCTAACTCTAGCCCTTAACCTAACGCCTAGTTCTAACCCTAAACCTAACCTCCCGCCTAATCCTAACCTTAAGCCCTAATGCTAACGCTAACCCTGTACCCTAAACCTTCCCGTAACCCTTAACACTCACCCTATCCGTGAACCTTAACCCTGACCCTAACCATTACCCGCACCCAAGCATTTAACCCTGACCCTAACCCTAATCCTTAATGATAACCCTAACACTAAACCCTAACCCTAAGCCCAACACTTAACCCTAATCCTATCCCTTAACCCTAACCCTAACCCTAACCCTAATGCTAACCCCTAAACGTAACCCTAACCGTGAACAGTAAACCTAACGCTAACCTCTAACACAAACCATCGCACATAACTCTAACCCTAAAACTAACCCTAACCCTAACTCTAACCCTAAACCCTAACTCTTAACCTTAACCCTAAGCGTTAACTCTCACGCTAACCTTTAATCCTAACCCTAATCCTAATCTTCAACCCTAAACCTAACACTTAACCCTAACCCTGTACCAAACCCTAACCCCTCATCTTAACCCTAACCTTAAACCTCAACCCTAAACCAAAGTGTAACCGTTAAATCTAAGAGTAACCTTTAACCCTAACCGTAATCCCTAAGCCTAAGCCCTCACCCTAACACTAAACTTCATCCTTAACCCTAACCATAACCCTAACCCTACATCTAATTCTCAGAGTTCTTGCTTTCTTAGAGTTTAGAAAGCCTGCAATCCTCCCACGCCATGCGTGAAAGGAGGCTCTGCCACAGTGTCCTGCATGAAACCCAGAGGCCCATACACTGCGTGCGGTGGAGTGGGTTCCCAGCGACCATCCCAGACACCTAACTTTGCCTCCTAGGGCATACAGGGCCCGTGCCCTAAGCATAAACCCTACCCCTCACCCATAAGCCTAACCCACAACATAACACCTAACCCTGATCCTACTGCTCACCTTAACAGGTAAACCTCACCATAACCCTAACTTTAACCCCATATCTTAACGTTAATTCATGACACCCTGAGAACAAGCCCTATACCGTCATTATAACCCTACCTCCTAGCTATAACCGTAACACCTAATCCCTAATTCTGAAGCGTCAACCCTAACCTTAACCCGACCAACAACACTAACACTAACCCTAACCCCTTACCCTAACCCTACGCCTAAAAGTAACCCTAACCGTTGATCCTTCGTCATAACCCCAACCTTAACCCTAACCCTTAACCTATTCCCAATCCTAAACATTAAACAGAACCCTAACTCTTAACCCTAACCCTAACCTTTACCCTAATGCCTAGAGATCTAACCCCAACACTGACCTACAGTTAACACTAACCCCAACCCCTAATGCTAACCTTAAACCTGAACCAAGCTCCTAACCCTTAACCCTAACACTATCCCTAACCCCTAAGCCTAACCCCAACTGTTAACCCTCTAACCCTCACCCTGAATCCTAACCCTATCCCTTAACCCTAACCCCTAACCCTAACGCTAACTCCAACCCTAAACCTTACCCTGGCCCCCTAACCCAGACTTAACACCTTACCAATAACACTAACTCTAACCCTAACCACTAATCCCTAGCACCTAACCCTGACTCGAAACCTAACCCCTAACACGAAAATCCCTAACCCCAACCCCAACCCTAATTCTCACACTACTTCCATTCCCAGAGTGAAGCAAGCCTACAATACAGCCATGCCATGTGTGAGATGAGGCTCCGCCTGAGTCCTGCATGGAGGTCCTGTCCCAAGGCCCAGGGAATGATGTTGTGCTTTCGTGGTGACTCCGACCGCACCCCTCTCACCGTAGATTAACCAGGTCCTGTGCCCTTAAACTGACCGCTAAAGCTAAGCCCTACCACCAACGCTAACCCCTGACCCTGAAACTAAGCCCCGAGCCTAAAGCCCAACATTAACTCTAGACCCTTACCCTAAACCTAATCCCTAACCCTAATGCTAACCCCTAAACCCAACCCTAACCGTGAACAGTAAACCTAACCCTAACCCCTAACACAAAACATAGCACATAACTCTAACCCTAAATCTAACCCTAAGCCTAAAAGTAAACCCTAACACTTAACCTTAACCCTAAGCGTTAACTCTCACGCTAACCTTTAATCCTAACCCTAATCCTAATCTTCAACCCTAAACCTAACACTTAACCCCAAACGTCTACCAAACCCTAACCCCTCATCTTAACCCTAACCGTAAACCTCAACCCTAAACCGAACTGTAACCGTTAAACCTAGGAGTAACCTTTAACCCTAACCCTAATCCCTAACCCTAAGCCCTCAACCTAACACTAAACTTCATCCTTAACCCTAACCATAATCCTAACCCTAAATCTAATTCTCAGACTTCTTGCTTTCTTAGAGTTTAGAAAGCCTGCAATCCTCCCATGCCATGCGTGAAAGGAGGCTCTACCACTGTGTCCTGCATGAAACCCACGGGCCCATACCCAGAGTTTGATAGAGTGGGTTCCCGGGTACAATCCCAGCCCCCTAAACTCCCCCCGACCGCCTAATGCAGACAGGGCCCGTGCGCTAAGCATAAACAATACCTTTAACAGATAACCCTAACCCTGAACATAACACCCAACCCTGTTCCTATTTCTCCCCTTAACACGTAAACCTCACCGTGCGCCTAACTTTAACCTCTTATCCTAACGTTAATGCATAACCCATTCCCTGAGAACATCCCCTATCCCATAATTCTAACACTATCTCCTAGTCATCACTGGAACACCTAATCCCTAACCCTAATTCTAAACCGCTAACCCTAACCGGAACCCTACCTACAACCCTAACACTGACAGTAACCCTTACTTCTAACCCCAACGCTATGCCTAACAAAAACCCTAACACTTCACCCAAACCCCTAAGCCTTACGCTAACCCTTAACCCTAATCCTAATCCTAACCATTAAACCTAACCCTAGCTCTTAAAGATAACCCTAAACCTTACCCTCACGACTAGACCTAACCCTGACACTAACCTAACACCTAACCCTAACCAGAACCCCTAAAGCTAACCCTGAACCCTATCCCTAACCCTAGCAGTAAACTTTAACCCTAAACCAAAGCCCAACCCATAACCCTAATCCTATCCTTTTACCCTAAAACTAACCCCTAAACCTCACCCCTATACCTAACCCTAACTCTAACCCCAATCCTAGTTCTAACCATACCCCTTCATAAAACACGAACTCCTAACCTCTAACCCTAACACTAACCAAAAACCCTAATCGCTAATCCCTAACCCTAATGCTTAACCTTTACCCTAACTGTTAACCCTCACCCTAAATCTTAACACTGACCCTAACCTTAACCTTTAACTCTAAGCCTAACCCTTAACCCTACAGTAAGGAAGACCCTTAATGCTAATGGGATCCCTTATCCCTAACCCTAACACTACAGCTAAAAATAACCCTAACCTTTGATCCTTAAACCTATCCCCTAACACTTACTTTAACTTCAAACCCTAACCCTAATCCTAAGCATTAAACCTAACCCTATCTCTTAACCCTAATACTAGCCCTTACCCTAACGCCTAGATCTAACCCTAAATCTAACCTACCGCCTAATCCTAACCTTAAGCCCTAATGCTAACTCTAACCCTGAACCCTAAACCTACCCGTAACTCTTAACACTAACCCTATCAGTGAACCTTAACCCTGACCCTAACCATTACCCGCACCCAAGCATTTAACCCTGACCCTTCCCCTAATCCTTAATGATAACCCTAACACTAAACCCTAACCCTAATCCCAACACTTAACCCCAATCCTATCCCTTAACCCTAACCCTAACCCTAATGCTAACCCCTAAACGTAACCCTAACCGTCACCAGTAAACCTAACCCTAACCTTTAACACAAACCATAGCACATAACTCTAACCCTAAAACTAACCCTAACCCTAACCCTAACCCTAAACCCTAACTCTTAACCTTAACCCTAAGCGTTAACTCTCACGCTAACCTTTAATCCTAACCCTAATCCTAATCTTCAACCCTAAACCTAACACTTAACCCTAACCCTGTACCAAACCCTAACCCCTCATCTTAACCCTAACCTTAAACCTCAACCCTAAACCAAAGTGTAACCGTTAAATCTAAGAGTAACCTTTAACCCTAACCGTAATCCCTAAGCCTAAGCCCTCACCCTAACACTAAACTTCATCCTTAACCCTAACCATAACCCTAACCCTACATCTAATTCTCAGAGTTCTTGCTTTCTTAGAGTTTAGAAAGCCTGCAATCCTCCCACGCCATGCGTGAAAGGAGGCTCTGCCACAGTGTCCTGCATGAAACCCAGAGGCCCATACACTGCGTGCGGTGGAGTGGGTTCCCAGCGACCATCACAGACACCTAACTTTGCCTCCTAGGGCATACAGGGCCCGTGCCCTAAGCATAAACCCTACCCCTCACCCATAAGCCTAACCCACAACATAACACCTAACCCTGATCCTACTGCTCACCTTAACAGGTAAACCTCACCATAACCCTAACTTTAACCCCATATCTTAACGTTAATGCATCACACCCTGAGAACAAGCCCTATACCGTCATTATAACCCTACCTCCTAGCTATAACCGTAACACCTAATCCCTAATTCTGAAGCGCCAACCCTAACCTTAACCCGACCAACAACACTAACACTAACCCTAACCCCTTACCCTAACCCTACGCCTAAAAGTAACCCTAACCGTTGATCCTTCGTCATAACCCCAAACTTAATCCTAACCCTTAACCTATTCCCAATCCTAACCATTAAACAGAACCCTAACTCTTAACCCTAACCCTAACCTTTACCCTAATGCCTAGAGATCTAACCCCAACACTGACCTGCAGTTAACACTAACCCCAAACCCTAATGCTAACCTTAAACCTGAACCAAGCTCCTAACCCTTAACCCTAACACTATCCCTAACCCCTAAGCCTAACCCCAACTGTTAACCCTGTAACCCTCACCCTGAATCCTAACCCTATCCCTTAACCCTAACCCCTAAACCTAATGCTAACTCCAACCGTAAACCTTACCCTGGCCCCCTAACCCAGACTTAACACCTTACCCCTAACACTAACTCTAACCCTAACCACTAATCCCTAGCACCTAACCCTGACTCGAAACCTAACCCCTAACACGAAAATCCCTAACCCCAACCCCAACCCTAATTCTCACACTACTTCCATTCCCAGAGTGAAGCAAGCCTACAATACAGCCATGCCATGTGTGAGATGAGGCTCCGCCTGAGTCCTGCATGGAGGTCCTGTCCCAAGGCCCAGGGAATGATGTTGTGCTTTCGTGGTGACTCAGACCGCACCCCTCTCACCGTAGATTAACCAGGTCCTGTGCCCTTAAACTGACCGCTAAAGCTAAGCCCTACCACCAACGCTAACCCCTGACCCTGAAACTAAGCCCCGAGCCTAAAGCCCAACATTAACTCTAGACCCTTACCCTAAACCTAATCCCTAACCCTAATGCTAACCCCTAAACCCAACCCTAACCGTGAACAGTAAACCTAACCCTAACCCCTAACACACACCATAGCACATAACTCTAACCCTAAATCTAACCCTAAGCCTAACCGTAAACCCTAACTCTTAACCTTAACCCTAAGCGTTAACTCTCACGCTAACCTTTAATCCTAACCCTAATCCTAATCTTCAACCCTAAACCTAACACTTAACCCTAAACGTCTACCAAACCCTAACCCCTCATCTTAACCCTAACCGTAAACCTCAACCCTAAACCAAAGTGTAACTGTTAAATCTAAGAGTAACCTTTAACCCTAACCCTAATCCCTAACCCTAAGCCCTCACCCTAACACTAAACTTCATACTTAACCCTAACCATAATCCTAACCCCAAATCTAATTCTCAGACTTCTTGCTTTCTTAGAGTTTAGAAAGCCTGCAATCCGCCCACGCCATGCGTGAAAGGAGGCTCTACCACTGTGTCCTGCATGAAACCCACGGGCCCATACCCAGAGTATGATAGAGTGGGTTCCCGGGTACAATCCCAGCCCCCTAAACTCCCCCCGACCGCCTAATGCAGACAGGGCCCGTGCGCTAAGCATAAACAATACCTTTAACAGATAACCCTAACCCTGAACATAACACCCAACCCTGTTCCTATTTCTCCCCTTAACACGTAAACCTCACCATGATCCTAACTTTAACCTCTTATCCTAACGTTAATGCATAACCCATTCCCTGAGAACAACCCCTATCCCATAATTCTAACCCTATCTGCTAGTCATCACTGGAACACCTAATCCCTAACCCTAATTCTAAACCACTAACCCTAACCGGAACCCTACCTACAACCCTAACACTGACAGTAACCCTTACTTCTAACCCCAACGCTATGCCTAACAAAAACCCTAACCCTTCACCCAAACCCCTAAGCCTTACGCTAACCCTTAACCCTAATCCTAATCCTAAACATTAAACCTAACCCTAGCTCTTAAAGATAACCCTAAACCTTACCCTCACGACTAGACCTAACCCTGACACTAACCTAACACCTAACCCTAACCAGAACCCCTAAAGCTAATCCTGAACCCTATCCCTAACCCTAGCAGTAAACTTTAACCCTAAACCTAAGCCCAACCCGTAACCCTAATCCTATCCTTTTACCCTAAAACTAACCCCTAAACCTAACCCCTATCCCTAACCCTAACTCTAACCCCAATCCTAATTCTAACCATACCCCTTCATAAAACACGAACTCCTAACCTCTAACCCTAACACTAACCAAAAACCCTAATCGCTAATCCCTAACCCTAATGCTTAACCTTTACCCTAACTGTTAACCCTCACCCTAAATCTTAACACTGACCCTAACCTTAACCTTTAACTCTAAGCCTAACCCTTGACCCTACAGTAAGGAAGACCCTTAATGCTAATGGGATCCCTTATCCCTAACCCTAACACTACAGCTAAAAATAACCCTAACCTTTGATCCTTAAACCTATCCCCTAACACTTACTTTAACTTCAAACCCTAACCCTAATCCTAAGCATTAAACCTAACCCTATCTCTTAACCCTAATACTAGCCCTTACCCTAACGCCTAGATCTAACCCTAAATCTAACCTACCGCCTAATCCTAACCTTAAGCCCTAATGCTAACTCTAACCCTGAACCCTAAACCTACCCGTAACTCTTAACACTAACCCTTTCAGTGAACCTTAACCCTGATCCTAACCATTACCCGCACCCAAGCATTTAACCCTGACCCTTCCCCTAATCCTTAATGATAACCCTAACACTAAACCCTAACCCTAATCCCAACACTTAACCCCAATCCTATCCCTTAACCCTAACCCTAACCCTAATGCTAACCCCTAAACGTAACCCTAACCGTCACCAGTAAACCTAACCCTAACCTTTAACACAAACCATAGCACATAACTCTAACCCTAAAACTAACCCTAACCCTAACCCTAACCCTAAACCCTAACTCTTAACCTTAACCCTAAGCGTTAACTCTCACGCTAACCTTTAATCCTAACCCTAATCCTAATCTTCAACCCTAAACCTAACACTTAACCCTAACCCTGTACCAAACCCTAACCCCTCATCTTAACCCTAACCTTAAACCTCAACCCCAAACCAAAGTGTAACCGTTAAATCTAAGAGTAACCTTTAACCCTAACCGTAATCCCTAAGCCTAAGCCCTCACCCTAACACTAAACTTCATCCTTAACCCTAACCATAACCCTAACCCTACATCTAATTCTCAGAGTTCTTGCTTTCTTAGAGTTTAGAAAGCCTGCAATCCTCCCACGCCATGCGTGAAAGGAGGCTCTGCCACAGTGTCCTGCATGAAACCCAGAGGCCCATACACTGCGTGCGGTGGAGTGGGTTCCCAGCGACCATCACAGACACCTAACTTTGCCTCCTAGGGCATACAGGGCCCGTGCCCTAAGCATAAACCCTACCCCTCACCCATAAGCCTAACCCACAACATAACACCTAACCCTGATCCTACTGCTCACCTTAACAGGTAAACCTCACCATAACCCTAACTTTAACCCCATATCTTAACGTTAATGCATCACACCCTGAGAACAAGCCCTATACCGTCATTATAACCCTACCTCCTAGCTATAACCGTAACACCTAATCCCTAATTCTGAAGCGCCAACCCTAACCTTAACCCGACCAACAACACTAACACTAACCCTAACCCCTTACCCTAACCCTACACCTAAAAGTAACCCTAACCGTTGATCCTTCGTCATAACCCCAAACTTAATCCTAACCCTTAACCTATTCCCAATCCTAACCATTAAACAGAACCCTAACTCTTAACCCTAACCCTAACCTTTACCCTAATGCCTAGAGATCTAACCCCAACACTGACCTACAGTTAACACTAACCCCAACCCCTAATGCTAACCTTAAACCTGAACCAAGCTCCTAACCCTTAACCCTAACACTATCCCTAACCCCTAAGCCTAACCCCAACTGTTAACCCTCTAACCCTCACCCTGAATCCTAACCCTATCCCTTAACCCTAACCCCTAAACCTAATGCTAACTCCAACCCTAAACCTTACCCTGGCCCCCTAACCCAGACTTAACACCTTACCCCTAACACTAACTCTAACCCTAACCACTAATCCCTAGCACCTAACCCTGACTCGAAACCTAACCCCTAACACGAAAAACCCTAACCCCAACCCCAACCCTAATTCTCACACTACTTCCATTCCCAGAGTGAAGCAAGCCTACAATACAGCCATGCCATGTGTGAGATGAGGCTCCGCCGGAGTCCTGCATGGAGGTCCTGTCCCAAGGCCCAGGGAATGATGTTGTGCTTTCGTGGTGACTCAGACCGCACCCCTCTCACCGTAGATTAACCAGGTCCTGTGCCCTTAAACTGACCGCTAAAGCTAAGCCCTACCACCAACGCTAACCCCTGACCCTGAAACTAAGCCCCGAGCCTAAAGCCCAACATTAACTCTAGACCCTTACCCTAAACCTAATCCCTAACCCTAATGCTAACCCCTAAACCCAACCCTAACCGTGAACAGTAAACCTAACCCTAACCCCTAACACACACCATAGCACATAACTGTAACCCTAAATCTAACCCTAAGCCTAACCGTAAACCCTAACTCTTAACCTTAACCCTAAGCGTTAACTCTCACGCTAACCTTTAATCCTAACCCTAATCCTAATCTTCAACCCTAAACCTAACACTTAACCCTAAACATCTACCAAACCCTAACCCCTCATCTTAACCCTAACCGTAAACCTCAACCCTAAACCAAAGTGTAACTGTTAAATCTAAGAGTAACCTTTAACCCTAACCCTAATCCCTCACCCTAACACTAAACTTCATCCTTAACCCTAACCATAATCCTAACCCCAAATCTAATTCTCAGACTTCTTGCTTTCTTAGAGTTTAGAAAGCCTGCAATCCGCCCATGCCATGCGTGAAAGGAGGCTCTACCACTGTGTCCTGCATGAAACCCACGGGCCCATACCCAGAGTATGATAGAGTGGGTTCCCGGGTACAATCCCAGCCCCCTAAACTCCCCCCGACCGCCTAATGCAGACAGGGCCCGTGCGCTAAGCATAAACAATACCTTGAACAGATAACCCTAACCCTGAACATAACACCCAACCCTGTTCCTATTTCTCCCCTTAACACGTAAACCTCACCATGATCCTAACTTTAATCTCTTATCCTAACGTTAATGCATAACCCATTCCCTGAGAACAACCCCTATCCCATAATTATAACCCTATCTGCTAGTCATCACTGGAACACCTAATCCCTAACCCTAATTCTAAACCACTAACCCTAACCGGAACCCTACCTACAACCCTAACACTGACAGTAACCCTTACTTCTAACCCCAACGCTATGCCTAACAAAAACCCTAACCCTTCACCCAAACCCCTAAGCCTTACGCTAACCCTTAACCCTAATCCTAATCCTAACCATTAAACCTAACCCTAGCTCTTAAAGATAACCCTAAACCTTACCCTCACGACTAGACCTAACCCTGACACTAACCTAACACCTAACCCTAACCAGAACCCCTAAAGCTAATCCTGAACCCTATCCCTAACCCTAGCAGTAAACTTTAACCCTAAACCTAAGCCCAACCCGTAACCCTAATCCTATCCTTTTACCCTAAAACTAACCCCTAAACCTAACCCCTATACCTCACCCTAACTCTAACCCCAGTCCTAATTCTAACCATACCCCTTCATAAAACACTAACTCCTAACTGCTAACCCTAACACTAACCAAAAACCCTAATCACTAATCCCTAACCTTAACGCTTAACCTTTACCCTAACCGTTAACCCTCACCCTAAATCTTAACACTGACCCTAACCTTCACCTTTAACTCTAAGCCTAACCCTTAACCCTACAGTAAGGAAGACCCTTAATGCTAATGGGATCCCTTATCCCTAACCCTAACACTACAGCTAAAAATAACCCTAACCTTTGATCCTTAAACCTAACCCCTAACACTTACTTTAACCCCAAACCCTAACCCTAATCCTAAGCATTAAACCTAACCCTATCTCTTAACCCTAACGCTAGCCCTTACCCTAACGCCTAGATCTAACCCTAAATCTAACCTACCGCCTAATCCTAACCTTAAGCCCTAATGCTAACTCTAACCCTGAACCCTAAACCTACCCGTAACTCTTAACACTAACCCTATCAGTGAACCTTAACCCTGACCCTAACCATTACCCGCATCCAAGCATTTAACCCTGACCCTACCCCTAATCCTTAATGATAACCCTAAAACTAAACCCTAACCCTAATCCCAACACTTAACCCCAATCCTATCCCTTAACCCTAACCCTAACCCTAATGCTAACCCCTAAACGTAACCCTAACCGTCACCAGTAAACCTAACCCTAACCTCTAACACAAACCACAGCACATAACTCTAACCCTAAAACTAACCCTAGCCCTAACCCTAAACCCTAACTCTTAACCTTAATCCTAAGCGTTAACTCTCACGCTAACCTTTAATCCTAACCCTAATCCTAATCTTCAACCCTAAACCTAACACTTAACCCTAAACCTGTACCAAACCCTAACCCTTCATCTTAACCCTAACCATAAACCTCAACCCGAAACCAAAGTGTTACCGTTAAACCTAAGAGTAACCTTTAACCCTAACCCTAATCCCTAACCCTAAGCCCTCACCCTAACACTAAACTTCATCCTTCACCCTAACCATAATCCTAACCCTAAATCTAATTCTCAGACTTCTTGCTTTCTTAGAGTTTAGAAAGCCTGCAATCTGCCCATGCCATGCGTGAAAGGAGGCTCTACCACTGTGTCCTGCATGAAACCCATGGGCGCATACCCAGAGTATGATAGAGTGGGTTCCCGGGTACAATCCCAGCCCCCTAAACTCCCCTTGCCCGCCTAATGCAGACAGGGCCCGTGCGCTAAGCATAAACAATACCTTTAACAGATAACCCTAACCCTGAACATAACACCCAACCCTGTTCCTCTTTCTCCCCTTAACACGTAAACCTCACTGTGCGCCTAACTTTAACCTCTTATGCTAACGTTAATGCATAACCCATTTCCTGAGAACAACCCCTATCCCATAATTCTTACCCTATCTCCTAGTCATCACTGTGACACCTAATCCCTAACCCTAATTCTAAACCGCTAACCCTAACCGTAACCCTACCTACAACCCTAACACTGACAGTAACCCTTACTTCTAACCCCAACGCTATGCCTAACAAAAACCCTATCCCTTGACCCTAACCCTTCACCCTAACCCCTAAGCCTTACCCTAACCCTTAACCCTAATCCTAATCCTAATCATTAAACCTAACCCTAGCTCTTAAAGCTAAGCCTAAACCTTACCCTCACGACTGGACCTAACCCTGACACTAATCTAACACCTAACCCTAACCAGAACCGCTAAAGCTAACCCTGAACCCTATCCCTAACCCTAGCAGTAAACTTTAACCCTAAACCTAAGCCCAACCCGTAACCCTAATCCTATTCTTTTACCCTAAAACTAACCCCTAAACCTAACCCCTATACCTCACCCTAACTCTAACCCCAATCCTAATTCTAACCATACGCCTTCATAAAACACTAACTCCTAACCGCTAACCCTAACACTAACCAAAAACCCTAATCACTAATCCCCAACCCTAACGCTTAACCTTTACCCTAACCGTTAACCCTCACCCTAAATCTTAACACTGACCCTAACCTTCACCTTTAACTCTAAGCCTAACCCTTAACTCTACAGTAAGGAAGACCCTTAATGCTAATGGGATCCCTTATCCCTAACCCTAACACTATAGCTAAAAATAACCCTAACCTTTGATCCTTAAACCTAACCCCTAACACTTAGTTTAACCCCAAACCCTAACCCTAATCCTAAGCATTAAACCTAACCCTATCTCTTAACCCTAATGCTAGCCCTTACCCTAACGCCTAGATCTAACCCTAAATCTAACCTACCGCCTAATCCTAACCTTAAGCCCTAATGCTAACTCTAACCCTGAACCCTAAACCTACCCGTATCCCTTAACACTAACCCTATCCGTGAACCTTAACCCTGACCTTAACCATTACCCGCACCCAAGCATTTAACCCTGACCCTACCCCTAATCCTTAATGATAACCCTAACACTAAACCCTAACCCTAAGCCCAACACTTAACCCCAATCCTATCCCTTAACCCTAACCCTAACCCTAATGCTAACCCCTAAACGTAACCCTAACCGTCACCAGTAAACCTAACCCTAACCTCTAACACAAACCATAGCATATAACTCTAACCCTAAAACTAACCCTAACTCTAACCCTAACCCTAAACCCTAACTCTTAACCTTAACCCTAAGCGTTAACTCTCACGCTAACCTTTAATCCTAATCCTAATCCTAATCTTCAACCCTAAACCTAACACTTAACCCTAACCCTGTACCAAACCCTAACCCCTCATCTTAACCCTAACCGTAAACCTCAACCCGAAACCAAAGTGTAACCATTAAACCTAAGAGTAACCTTTAACCCTAACCCTAATCCCTAACCCTAAGCCCTCACCCTAACACTGAACTTCATCCTTCACCCTAACCATAATCCTAACCCTAAATCTAATTCTCAGACCTCTTGCTTTCTTACAGTTTAGAAAGCCTGCAATCCTCCCATGCCATGTGTGAAAGGAGGCTCTACCACTGTGTCCTGCATGAAACCCACGGGCCCATACCCAGAGTATGATAGAGTGGGTTCCCGGGTACAATCCCAGCCCCCTAAACTCCCCCCGCCCGCCTAATGCAGACAGGGCCCGTGCGCTAAGCATAAACAATACCTTTAACAGATAACCCTAACCCTGATCATAACACCCAACCCTGTTCCTATTTCTCCCCTTAACACATAAACTTCACCATGCGCCTAACTTTAACCTCTTATCCTAACGTTAATGCATAACCCATTTCCTGAGAACAACCCCTATCCCATAATTCTAACCCTATCTCCTAGTCATCACTGTGACACCTAATCCTTAACCCTAATTCTAAACCGCTAACCCTAACCGTAACCCTACCTTCAACCCTAACACTGACAGTAACCCTTACTTCTAACCCCAAAGCTATGCCTAACAAAAACCCTAACCCTTGACCCTAACCCTTCACCCTAACCCCTAAGCCTTACCCTAACCCTTAACCCTAATCCTAATCCTAACCATTAAACCTAACCCTAGCTCTTAAAGCTAAGCATAAACCTTACCCTCACGACTGGACCTAACCCTGACACTAACCTAACACCTAACCCTAACCAGAACCCCTAAAGCTAACCCTGAACCCTATCCCTAGCCCTAGCAGTCAACCTTAACCCTAAACCTAAGCCCAACCCGTAACCCTAATCCTATCCTTTTACCCTAAAACTAACCCCTAAACCTAACCCCTATACCTCACCCTAACTCTAACCCCAATCCTAATTCTAACCATACCCCTTCATAAAACACGAACTCCTAACCTCTAACCCTAACACTAACCAAAAACCCTAATCGCTAATCCCTAACCCTAACGCTTAAGCTTTACCCTAACCGTTAACCCTGACCCTAAATCTTAACACTGACCCTAACCTTAACCTTTAACTCTAAGCCTAACCCTTAACCCTACAGTAAGGAAGACCCTTAATGCTACTGGGATCCCTTATCCCTAACCCTAACACTACAGCTAAAAATAACCCTAATCTTTGATCCTTAAACCTAACCCCTAACACTTACTTTAACCCCAAACCCTAACCCTAATCCTAAGCATTAAACCTAACCCTATCTCTTAACCCTAACGCTAGCCCTTACCCTAACGCCTAGATCTAACCCTAAATCTAACCTACCGCCGAATCCTAACCTTAAGCCCTAATGCTAACTCTAACCCTGAACACTAAACCTACCCGTAACCCTTAACACTAACCCTATCCATGAACCTTAACCCTGACCCTAACCATTACCCGCACCCAAGCATTTAACCCTGACCCTACCCCTAATACTTAATGATAACCCTAACACTAAACCCTAACCCTAAGCCCAACACTTAACCCTAATCCTATCCCTTAACCCTAACCTTAACCGTAACCCTAATGCTAACCCCTAAACGTAACCCTAACCGTCACCAGTAAACCTAACCCTAACCTCTAACACAAATCATAGCACATAACTCTAACCCTATAACGAACCCTAACCCTAACCCTAACCCTAAACCCTAACTCTTAACCTTAACCCTAAGCGTTAACTCTCACGCTAACCTTTAATCCTAACCCTAATCCTAATCTTCAACCCTAAACCTAACACTTAACCCTAATCCTGTACCTAACCCTAACCCCTCATCTTAACCCTAACCGTAAACCTCAACCCTAAACGAAAGTGTAACCGTTAAACCTAAGAGTAACCTTTAACCCTAACCCTAATCTCTAACCCTAAGCCCTCACCCTAACACTAAACTTCAACCTTAACCCTAACCATAATCCTAACCCTAAATCTAATTCTCAGACTTCTTGCTTTCTTAGAGTTTAGAAAGCCTGCAATCCTCCCATGGCTTGCGTGAAAGGAGGCTCTACCACTGTGTCCTGCATGAAACCCACGGGCCCATACCCAGAGTATGATAGAGTGGGTTCCCGGGTACAATCCCAGCCTCCTAAACTCCCCCCGCCTGCTTAATGCAGACAGGGTCCGTGCGCTAAGCATAAACAATACTTTTAACAGATAACCCTAACCCTCAACATAACACCCAACCCGGGTCCTATTTCTCCCCTTAACACGTAAACCTCAACCTAGGCCTAACATTAACTTCTTATCGTAACGTTAATGCATAACCCATTTTCTGAGAACAACCCCTATCCCATAATTCTAACCCTATCTCCTAGTCATCACTGTGACACCTAATCGCTAACCCTAATTCTAAACCGCTAACCCTAACCGTAACCTACCTACAACCCTAACACTGACAGTAACCCTTACTTCTAACCCCAACGCTATGCCTAACAAAAACCCTAACCCTTGACCCTTACCCTTTACCCTAACCCCTAAGACTTACCCTAACCCTTAACCCTAATCCTAATCCTAACCATTAAACCTAACCCTAGCTCTTAAAGATAACCCTAAACCTTACCCTCACGACTAGACCTAACCCTGACACTAACCTAACACCTAACCCTAACCAGAACCCCTAAAGCTAACCCTGACCCCTATCCCTAACCCTAGCAGAAAACTTTAACCCTAAACCTAAGCCCAACCCGTAACCCTAATCCTATCCTTTTACCCTAAAACTAACCCCTAAACCTAACCCCTATACCTCACCCCAACTCTAACCCCAATCCTAATTCTCACCATACCCCTTCATAAAACAATAACTCCTAACCGCTAACCCTAACACTAACCAAAAACCCTAATCACTAATCCCTAACCCTAACGCTTAACCTTTACACTAACCGTTAAACCGCACCCTAAATCTTAACACTGACCCTAACCTTAACCTTTAACTCTAAGCCTAACACTTAACCCTACAGTAAGGAAGACCCTTAATGCTAATGGGATCCCTTATCCCTAACCCTAACACTACAGCTAAAAATAACCCTAACCTTTGATCCTTAAACCTAACCCCTAACACTTACTTTAACCCCAAACCCTAACCCTAATCCTAAGCATTAAACCTAACCCTATCTCTTAACCCTAACGCTAGCCCTTACCCTAACGCCTAGATCTAACCCTAAATCTAACCTACCGCCTAATCCTAACCTTAAGCCCTAATGCTAACTCTCACCCTGAACCCTAAACCTACCCGTAACCCTTAACACTCACCCTATCCGTGAACCTTAACCCTGACCCTAACCATTACCTGCACCCAAGCATTTAACCCTGACCCTTCCCCTAATCCTTAATGATAACCCTAACACTAAACCCTAACCCTAAGCCCAACACTTAACCCTAAACCTATCCCTTAACCCTAACCCTAACCCTAACCCTAATGCTAACCCCTAAACGTAACCCTAACCGTCACCAGTAAAGCTAACCCTAAGCTCTAAGACAAACCATAGCACATAACTCTAACCCTAAAACTAACCCTAACCCTAACCCTAACCCTAAACCCTAACTCTTAACCTTAAAACTAAGCGTTAACTCTCACGCTAACCTTTAATCCTAACCCTAATCCTAATCTTCTACCCTAAACCTAACACGTAACCCTAACCCTGTACCTAACCGTAACCCCTCATCTTAACCCTAACCGTAAACCTCAACCCGAAACCAAAGTGTAAACGTTAAACCTAACAGTAACCTTTAACCCTAACCCTAATCCCTAACCCTAAGCCCTCACCCTAACACTAAACTTCATCCTTCACCCTAACCATAATCCTAACCCTAAATCTAATTCTCAGACTTCTTGCTTTCTTAGAGTTTAGAAAGCCTGCAATCCTCCCATGCCATGCGTGAAAGGAGGCTCTACCACTGTGTCCTGCATGAAACCCACGGGCCCATACCCAGAGTATGATAGAGTGGGTTCCCGCGTACAATCCCAGCCCCCTAAACTCCCCCCGCCCGCCTAATGCAGACAGGGCCCGTGCGCTAAGCATAAACAATACCTTTAACAGATAACCCTAACCCTGATCATAACACCCAACCCTGTTCCTATTTCTCCCCTTAACACATAAACTTCACCATGCGCCTAACTTTAACCTCTTATCCTAACGTTAATGCATAACCCATTTCCTGAGAACAACCCCTATCCCATAATTCTAACCCTATCTCCTAGTCATCACTGTGACACCTAATCCTTAACCCTAATTCTAAACCGCTAACCCTAACCGTAACCCTACCTTCAACCCTAACACTGACAGTAACCCTTACTTCTAACCCCAAAGCTATGCCTAACAAAAACCCTAACCCTTGACCCTAACCCTTCACCCTAACCCCTAAGCCTTACCCTAACCCTTAACCCTAATCCTAATCCTAACCATTAAACCTAACCCTAGCTCTTAAAGCTAAGCATAAACCTTACCCTCACGACTGGACCTAACCCTGACACTAACCTAACACCTAACCCTAACCAGAACCCCTAAAGCTAACCCTGAACCCTATCCCTAGCCCTAGCAGTCAACCTTAACCCTAAACCTAAGCCCAACCCGTAACCCTAATCCTATCCTTTTACCCTAAAACTAACCCCTAAACCTAACCCCTATACCTCACCCTAACTCTAACCCCAATCCTAATTCTAACCATACCCCTTCATAAAACACGAACTCCTAACCTCTAACCCTAACACTAACCAAAAACCCTAATCGCTAATCCCTAACCCTAACGCTTAAGCTTTACCCTAACCGTTAACCCTGACCCTAAATCTTAACACTGACCCTAACCTTAACCTTTAACTCTAAGCCTAACCCTTAACCCTACAGTAAGGAAGACCCTTAATGCTACTGGGATCCCTTATCCCTAACCCTAACACTACAGCTAAAAATAACCCTAATCTTTGATCCTTAAACCTAACCCCTAACACTTACTTTAACCCCAAACCCTAACCCTAATCCTAAGCATTAAACCTAACCCTATCTCTTAACCCTAACGCTAGCCCTTACCCTAACGCCTAGATCTAACCCTAAATCTAACCTACCGCCGAATCCTAACCTTAAGCCCTAATGCTAACTCTAACCCTGAACACTAAACCTACCCGTAACCCTTAACACTAACCCTATCCATGAACCTTAACCCTGACCCTAACCATTACCCGCACCCAAGCATTTAACCCTGACCCTACCCCTAATACTTAATGATAACCCTAACACTAAACCCTAACCCTAAGCCCAACACTTAACCCTAATCCTATCCCTTAACCCTAACCTTAACCGTAACCCTAATGCTAACCCCTAAACGTAACCCTAACCGTCACCAGTAAACCTAACCCTAACCTCTAACACAAATCATAGCACATAACTCTAACCCTATAACGAACCCTAACCCTAACCCTAACCCTAAACCCTAACTCTTAACCTTAACCCTAAGCGTTAACTCTCACGCTAACCTTTAATCCTAACCCTAATCCTAATCTTCAACCCTAAACCTAACACTTAACCCTAATCCTGTACCTAACCCTAACCCCTCATCTTAACCCTAACCGTAAACCTCAACCCTAAACGAAAGTGTAACCGTTAAACCTAAGAGTAACCTTTAACCCTAACCCTAATCTCTAACCCTAAGCCCTCACCCTAACACTAAACTTCAACCTTAACCCTAACCATAATCCTAACCCTAAATCTAATTCTCAGACTTCTTGCTTTCTTAGAGTTTAGAAAGCCTGCAATCCTCCCATGGCTTGCGTGAAAGGAGGCTCTACCACTGTGTCCTGCATGAAACCCACGGGCCCATACCCAGAGTATGATAGAGTGGGTTCCCGGGTACAATCCCAGCCTCCTAAACTCCCCCCGCCTGCTTAATGCAGACAGGGTCCGTGCGCTAAGCATAAACAATACTTTTAACAGATAACCCTAACCCTCAACATAACACCCAACCCGGGTCCTATTTCTCCCCTTAACACGTAAACCTCAACCTAGGCCTAACATTAACTTCTTATCGTAACGTTAATGCATAACCCATTTTCTGAGAACAACCCCTATCCCATAATTCTAACCCTATCTCCTAGTCATCACTGTGACACCTAATCGCTAACCCTAATTCTAAACCGCTAACCCTAACCGTAACCTACCTACAACCCTAACACTGACAGTAACCCTTACTTCTAACCCCAACGCTATGCCTAACAAAAACCCTAACCCTTGACCCTTACCCTTTACCCTAACCCCTAAGACTTACCCTAACCCTTAACCCTAATCCTAATCCTAACCATTAAACCTAACCCTAGCTCTTAAAGATAACCCTAAACCTTACCCTCACGACTAGACCTAACCCTGACACTAACCTAACACCTAACCCTAACCAGAACCCCTAAAGCTAACCCTGACCCCTATCCCTAACCCTAGCAGAAAACTTTAACCCTAAACCTAAGCCCAACCCGTAACCCTAATCCTATCCTTTTACCCTAAAACTAACCCCTAAACCTAACCCCTATACCTCACCCCAACTCTAACCCCAATCCTAATTCTCACCATACCCCTTCATAAAACAATAACTCCTAACCGCTAACCCTAACACTAACCAAAAACCCTAATCACTAATCCCTAACCCTAACGCTTAACCTTTACACTAACCGTTAAACCGCACCCTAAATCTTAACACTGACCCTAACCTTAACCTTTAACTCTAAGCCTAACACTTAACCCTACAGTAAGGAAGACCCTTAATGCTAATGGGATCCCTTATCCCTAACCCTAACACTACAGCTAAAAATAACCCTAACCTTTGATCCTTAAACCTAACCCCTAACACTTACTTTAACCCCAAACCCTAACCCTAATCCTAAGCATTAAACCTAACCCTATCTCTTAACCCTAACGCTAGCCCTTACCCTAACGCCTAGATCTAACCCTAAATCTAACCTACCGCCTAATCCTAACCTTAAGCCCTAATGCTAACTCTCACCCTGAACCCTAAACCTACCCGTAACCCTTAACACTCACCCTATCCGTGAACCTTAACCCTGACCCTAACCATTACCTGCACCCAAGCATTTAACCCTGACCCTTCCCCTAATCCTTAATGATAACCCTAACACTAAACCCTAACCCTAAGCCCAACACTTAACCCT
Source organism: Eulemur rufifrons (assembly GCF_041146395.1). Taxonomy (NCBI): domain Eukaryota; kingdom Metazoa; phylum Chordata; class Mammalia; order Primates; family Lemuridae; genus Eulemur; species Eulemur rufifrons. Next base: position 2,641,833 of record NW_027182815.1, on the reverse strand, counting down.
AAACCTATCCCTTAACCCTAACCCTAACCCTAACCCTAATGCTAACCCCTAAACGTAACCCTAACCGTCACCAGTAAAGCTAACCCTAAGCTCTAAGACAAACCATAGCACATAACTCTAACCCTAAAACTAACCCTAACCCTAACCCTAACCCTAAACCCTAACTCTTAACCTTAAAACTAAGCGTTAACTCTCACGCTAACCTTTAATCCTAACCCTAATCCTAATCTTCTACCCTAAACCTAACACGTAACCCTAACCCTGTACCTAACCGTAACCCCTCATCTTAACCCTAACCGTAAACCTCAACCCGAAACCAAAGTGTAAACGTTAAACCTAACAGTAACCTTTAACCCTAACCCTAATCCCTAACCCTAAGCCCTCACCCTAACACTAAACTTCATCCTTCACCCTAACCATAATCCTAACCCTAAATCTAATTCTCAGACTTCTTGCTTTCTTAGAGTTTAGAAAGCCTGCAATCCTCCCATGCCATGCGTGAAAGGAGGCTCTACCACTGTGTCCTGCATGAAACCCACGGGCCCATACCCAGAGTATGATAGAGTGGGTTCCCGCGTACAATCCCAGCCCCCTAAACTCCCCCCGCCCGCCTAATGCAGACAGGGCCCGTGCGCTAAGCATAAACAATACCTTTAACAGATAACCCTAACCCTGAACGTAACACCCAACCCTGTTCCTCTTTCTCCCCTTAACACGTAAACCTCACCGTGCGCCTAACTTTAACCTCTTATCCTAACGTTAATGCATAACCCATTTCCTGAGAACAACCCCTATCCCATAATTTTAACCCTACATCCTATCACTGTGACTCCTAATCCCTAACCCTAATTCTAAACCGCTAACCCTAACCGTAACCCTACCTACAACCCTAACACTGACAGTAACCCTTACTTGTAAACCCAACGCTTTCCCTAACAAAAACCCTAACCTTTGACCCTAACCCTTCACCCTAACCCCTAAGCCTTACCCTAACCCTTAACCCTAATCCTAATCCTAACCATTAAACCTAACCCTAGCTCTTAAAGCTAACCCTAAACCTTACCCTCACGACTAGACCTAACCCTGACACTAACCTAACACCTAACCCTAACCAGAACCCCTAAAGCTAACCCTGAACCCTATCCCTAACCCTAGCAGTGAACTTTAACCCTAAACCTAAGCCCAACCCGTAACCCTAATCCTATCCTTTTACCCTAAAACTAACCCCTAAACCTAACCCCTATACCTCACCCTAACTCTAACCCCAATCCTAATTCTAACCATACCCCTTCATAAAACACTAACTCCTAACCGCTAACCCTAACACTAACCAAAAACCCTAATCACTAATCCCTAACCCTAACGCTTAACCTTTACCCTAACCGTTAACCCTCACCCTAAATCTTAACACTGACCCTAACCTTCACCTTTAACTCTAAGCCTAACCCTTAACCCTACAGTAAGGAAGACCCTTAATGCTAATGGGATCCCTTATCCCTAACCCTAACACTACAGCTAAAAATAACCCTAACCGTTGATCCTTAAACCTAACCCCTAACACTTACTTTAACCCCAAACCCTAACCCTAATCCTAAGCATTAAACCTAACCCTATCTCTTAACCCTAACGCTAGCCCTTACCCTAACGCCTAGATCTAACCCTAAATCTAACCTACCGCCTAATCCTAACCTTAAGCCCTAATGCTAACTCTAACCCTGAACCCTACACCTACCCGTAAACCTTAACATTAACCCTATCCGTGAACCTTAACCCTGACCCTAACCATTACCCGCACCCAAGCATTTAACCCTGACCCTACCCCTAATCCTTAATGATAACCCTAACACTAAACCCTAACCCTAAGCCCAACACTTAACCCTAATCCTATCCCTTAACCCTAACCCTAACCCTAATGCTAACCCCTAAACGTAACCCTAACCGTGACCAGTAAACCTAACCCTAACCTCTAACACAAACCATAGCACATAACTCTAACCCTGAAACGAACCCTAACCCTAAAAGTAACCCTAAACCCTAACTCTTAACCTTAACCCTAAGCGTTAACTCTCACGCTAACCTTTAATCCTAACCCTAATCCTAATCTTCAACCCTAAACCTAACACTTAACCCTAACCCTGTATCAAACCCTAACCCCTCATCTTAACCCTAACCGTAAACGTCATCCCTAAACGAAAGTGTAACCGTTAAACCTAAGAGTATCCTTTAACCCTAACCCTAATCCCTAACCCTAAGCCCTCACCCTAACACTAAACTTCATCCTTAACCCTAACCATAATCCTAACCCTAAATCTAATTCTCAGACTTCTTGCTTTCTTAGAGTTTAGAAAGCCTGCAATCCGCCCATGCCATGCGTGAAAGGACGCTCTACCACTGTGTCCTGCATGAAACCCACGGGCCCATACACAGAGTATGATAGAGTGGGTTCCCGGGTACAATCCCAGCCCCCTAAACTCCCCCCGCCCGCCTAATGTAGACAGGGCCCGTGCGCTAAGCATAAACAATACCTTTAACAGATAACCCTAACCCTGAAGATAACACCCAACCCTGTTCCTATTTCTCCCCTTAACACGTAAACCTCACCGTGCACCTAACTTTAACCTCTTATCCTAACGGTAATGCATAACCCATTTCCTGAGAACAACCCCTATCCCATAATTCTAACCCTATATCCTTGTAATCACTGTGACACCTAATCCCTAACCCTAATTCTAAACCGCTAACCCTAATCGTAACCCTACCTACAACCCTAACACTGACAGTAACCCTTACTTTTAACCCCAACGCTATGCCTAACAAAAACCCTAACCCTTGACCCTAACCCTTCACCCTAACCCCTAAGCCTTACCCTATCCCTTAACCGTAATCCTAATCCTAACCATTAAGCCTAACTCTAGCTCTTAAAGCTAACCCTAAACCTTACCCTCACGACTAGACCTAATCCTGACACAAACCTAACACCAAACCCTAACCAGAACCCGTAAAGCTAACCCTGAACCCTATCCCTAACCCTAGCAGTAAACTTTAATCCTAAACCTAAGCCCAACCCGTAACCCTAATCCTATCCTTTTACCCTAAAACTAACCCCTAAACCTAACTCCTATACCTCACCCTAACTCTAACCCCAATCCTAATTCTAACCATACCCCTTCATAAAACACTAACTCCTAACCGCTAACCCTAACACTAACCAAAAACCCTAATCACTAATCCCTAACCCTAACGCTTTACCTTTACCGTAAACGTTAACCCTCACCCTAAATCTTAACACTGACCCTAACCTTAAGCTTTAACTCTAAGCCTAACCCTTAACCCTGCAGTAAGGAAGACCCTTAATGCTAATGGGATCCCTTATCCCTAACCCTAACACTACAGCTAAAAATAACCCTAACCTTTGATCCTTAAACCTAACCCCTAACACTTACTCTAACCCCAAACCCTAACCCTAATCTTAAGCATTAAACCTAACCCTATCTCTTAACCCTAACGGTAGCCCTTACCCTAACGCCTAGATCTAACCCTAAATCTAACCTACCGCCTAATCCTAAGCTTAAGCCCTAATGCTAACTCTAACCCTGAACCCTAAACCTACCCCTAACCCTTAACACTAAACCTATCCGTGAACAATAACCCTGACCCTAACCATTACCCGCACCCAAGCATTTAACCCTGACCCTAACCCTAATCCTTAATGATAACCCTAACATTAAACCCTAACCCTAAGCTCAACACTTAACCTAATCCTATCCCTTAACCCTAACCCTAATGCTAACCCCTAAACGTAACCCTAACCGTGACCAGTAAACCTAACCCTAACCTCTAACACAAACCATAGTACATAACTCTAACCCTAAAACTAACCCTAACCTTAACCCTAAACCCTAACTCTTAACCTTAACCCTAAGCGTTAACTCTCATGCTAACCTTTAATCCTAACCCTAATCCTAATCTTCAACCCTAAACCTAACACTTAACCCTAACCCTGTACCTAACCCTAACCCCTCATCTTAACCCTAACCGTAAACCTCAACCCTATCCCTAACCCTAACACTAACCCCTAACCCTAACCCTAACCCCTAACCCTAACCCCAACCCCAACCCCAACAGCAACCCTAACCCCTAACCCTACCCCCTACCCCTACCCCTACACCTACCCACTAACCCTAACCCTAACCCCAAACCCTAACCCTAACCGTACCCCTAACCCTAACACTAACCCCTAACCCTAACCCTAACTCCTAACCCTAACCCCAACCCGAACCCCTAAACCCTAACCCTAACCCTAAACCCTAACCCTAACACTAACCCCTAACCC
>NW_027182815.1:2625000-2627500 GCF_041146395.1 Eulemur rufifrons | reverse complement strand
CATAACCCTAACCCTACCCTAACACTAACCCTAACCCTAACCCCTAACCCTAACCCTAACCCCTAACCTTAACCCTTTCCCCTAACCCTAACCCCTAACCCTAAGCCTAACCCCTACCATAACCCTAACCCTAACCCTACCCCTACCCCTAACCCTAATCCCAACCCCAACCCCACCCCTACACCTACCACTACCCCTAACCCTAACCCCTAACCATAACCCTAAACCTAAACCCTAATCCTAACCCTAACCCTAAACCGAACCCCAACCTTAACACCGACCCTAACCCTAACCCTAACCATAACCCCTAACCCTAACCCCAACCTCAACCCCAACCCCTAACCCTAACCCCAACCCCAACCCTAACCCCAACCCCTAACCCTAACCCCAACCCGAACCCCTACCCCTAACCCTAACCCCTAACCCTAACCCTATTCCTAACCCCAACCCCAACCCCAACACCTAACCCTAACCCTAACCCCTAACGCTAACCCTAACACCAACCCCAACCCCAACCCCCAACCCCAACCCTAACCCAAACCCCAACCCCAAACCCTAACCCTAACCATAACCACCTAACCCTAAACCTAACCCAACCCTGACCCTGACCCTGACCCTGACCCTAACCCCTAACCCTAACCCCCAACCCTAACCCTAACCCTATCCCTATCCCTAACCCTAACCCTAACCCCTAACCCTAACCCTAACCCCGAACACTAACCCGAACCCTAACCCCAACCGCAACCCTAACCCCTAACCCTACCCCCTACCCCTACCCCTACCCCTACCCCCTAACCCTAACCCTAACCCCTAACCCTAACCCTACCCCTAACCCTAACCCCTAAACCTAAACCTAATCCCTAACCCTAACCCCAACCCGAACCCCTAAACCCTAACCCTAACCCTAACCACTAACCCTAACCCTAACCCCTACCCCTACCCCTAACCCCTAACCCTAACCCTATTCCTAACCCCAAACCCAACCCCAACCCCTAACCCTAACCCTAACCCCTAACGCTAACCCTAACCCCAACCCCAACCCCAACCCCCAACCCCAACCCTAACCCAAACCCCAACCCCAAACCCTAACCCTAACCCTAACCACCTAACCCTAACCCTAACGCAACCCTGACCCTGACCCTCACCCTGACCCTAACCCCTAACCCTAACCCCTAACCCTAACCGTATCCCTATCCCTAACCCTAACCCTAAACCCTAACCCTAACCCTAACCCCGAACACTAACCCGAACCCTAACCCCAACCGCAACCCTAACCCCTAACCCTACCCCCTACCCCTACGCCTACCCCTACCCCCTAACCGTAACCCTAACCCCTAACCCTACCCCCTACCCCTACGCCTACCCCTACCCCCTAACCGTAACCCTAACCCCTAACCCTAACCCTACCCCTAACCCTAACCCCTAACCCTAACCCCAACCCGAACCCCTAAACCCTAACCCTAATCCTAACCACTAACCCTAACCCTAACCCCTACCCCTACCCCTAACCCCTAACCCTAACCCCAACCCGAACCCCTAAACCCTAACCCTAACCCTAACCACTAACCCTAACCCTAACCCCTACCCCAACCCCAACCCCTAACCCTAACCCTAACCCTACCCTAACCCTAACCGCTACCGTGACCCTGACCCTGATCCTAACCCCTGACCCTGACCCTGACCCTGAACCTAACCCCGAACCCGACCCCGACCCTAACCCTCACCCTAACCTCAACCCCAACCCTAACCCTACCCCTACCCCTACCCCAACCCTAACCCGAACCCCAACCCCAACCCCTAACCCTAACCCCGAAACCTAACCCTAAACCCTAACCCTAACCCCAACCCCTAACCCTAACCCCTAACCCCTAACCCTAACACTAACCCTAACGCCTAACCCCTGACCCTGACCCTAACCCCAACCCCAACACCAACCCCACCCCTTAACTGTAACCCTTACCCCTAACCCTAACCCCTACACCCTAGCCCCTACCCTAACCCGAACCCTAACCCCAACCCCTAACCCTAACCCTATACCTAACCCCAACCCCAAACCCAACCCCTAACCCTAACCCTAACACCTAACCCTAACCCTAACCCCAACCCCAACACCAAGCCCCAACTCCAACCCCAACCCCAAGCCTAAACGCAACCCCAACCCCAACCCCAAACCCTAACCCTAACCCCCTATCCCTAACCCGAACCCAACCCTGACCCTGACCCTGACCCTGACCCTAACCCCTAACACTAACCCCTAACCCTAACCCTATCCCTATCCCTAACCCTAACCCTAACCCCTAACCCTAACCTTAACCCCTAAACCCTAACCCTAACCCCAACTCCAACCCCAACCCTAACCCCTAACCCTACCCCATACCCCTACCCCTACCCCTACCCCCTAACCCTAACCCTAAACCCTAACCTTAACCCTAACCCTACCCCTAACCCTAACCCTAACCCCTAACCCTACCCGTACCCCTACCCCTAACCCTTAAACCTA
>NW_027182815.1:2507500-2617500 GCF_041146395.1 Eulemur rufifrons | reverse complement strand
ATCAGTCACTGGAGGGTAGGTTTTCGTGTGGGGTTGGGGGGGTGGTGGGAGGCAGACCATCTGTCAGTATGGTGGTTTGTTTATATTATCCCCAGAGAGGAGAAGTGGGCATGTGTGTGGCAGTTGAAAAGTGTGGATCCTGTTTCAGTCTTAGACCCCTCTATGCGTGGGCACAGGTAACTGGCTTGTTCCAAGAAGTATGTCACAGAGCTTTTGAAATAAACACTACATTGAGAGTTATTTGCCAGTTTTTGCAGCACCTTTCACGATAATTGTGATAAGGTTCATCTCTCCCTCCTTAAATCCAAGATGGCTGCGACGGAAAAAACTATGGTGAGGCCTAGCTAACTTGGTGTTGCTGATACTTGGTATTGGAGCCTGGCAAGAGACCACTCTTTCAAGTATCATTCCACCATCCTTTCTCCATTATTTTAAAAGGCAGAGCACCTTTCACCAGTGAGCATAAGAATGAGTTGCTGGAGGGGATGTTTTTATGTCGAGTCAGGGGGTGGTGGAGGGGCAGGCCCTCTGTCAGTCTGGTGATTTGTTTTTATTATCCCCAGAGAGGAGAAGTGGGTATGTGTGTGGCAGGTGAAAAGGGCAGATCCTGTTTCAGTCTTAGACTGAACAGGATCCGCAGTTTTCAGCCTGTTCCTTTAAGAATCATTTGATTCATCAGCTGGGACTCTACCAAGGTTCTATAGACCCCTCTATGAGTGCGCCCAGTAAACTGGTTGGTTCCAAGAAGTATACCGCAGAGCTTTTGAAATAACTACTACGGTGAGAATTATTTGCCAGTTTTTGCAGCACCTTTCACAATAATTGTGTTAAGATTCGCCTCTGCATCCTTAAACACAAGATGGCTGCCATGGAAAACACTATGCTGAGGCATAGCTCACTTGGTGTTGCCAATACTTGGTACTAGACCCTGGCAAGAAGCCAGTTTTTTAAGTATCATTCCATGATCCTTTCTCCACTATTTTAAATGGCAGAGCACCTTTTGGCAGTTAGCATAAGAATGAGTCGCTGGAAGGGACTTTTTTTGTGGGGTCGGGTGGTGTTTGGGGGTCAGGGCATCTTTCAGTCTGGCGGTTTGTTTTTATTAGGCCCAGAGAGGAGAAGTGGGCATGTGTGTGGCAGGTGAAAAGTGCTGATCCTCTTTCAGTCTTAGGGTGAAAGAGGATCAGCAGTTTTCAGCCCGTTTCTTTAAGAATCCTTTGATTCATCACCTGGCAATCTACCATGGTTCTCTGGACCCCTCAATGCGTGGGACCCTTTAACTGGATACTTCCAAGAATTATGCTGCAGAGCTTTTGAAATAACCACTACGTGGAGAATTATTTGCCAGTTTTTGCAGCACCTTTCACCATAATTGTGACAAGGTTCGTCTCTGCCTCCTTAAACCAAGCTGGTTGCCATGGACAAAACCATGCTGAGGCCTACCTCACTTGGTATTGCCTATACTTGGTACTGGAGCCTGGCAAGAAGCCAGTCTTTTAAGTATCATTCCACCAACCTTTTTCCATTGTTTTAAAAGGCAGAGCACCTTTTGCCAGTTAGCAAATGAGTTGCTGGAGGGCACGTTGTTGTGTGGGGTCAGGTGGTGTGTGAGGGGGCAGGCGCTCTGCCAGTCCAGTGTTTTTTTTTTTTAATCCTCAGAGAGGAGAAGTTGGCATGTGTGCAGCAGGTGAAAAGTGCGGATCCTGTTTTAGTCTTAGACTGAAACAGGATCCACATTTTCTGCCCGTTCCTTTAAGAATCATTTGACTCTTCTTCCGTGAATCCACCATGGTTCTCTATAACCCTCTATGCGTGGCCCCAGGTAACTAGCTGGTTCCAAGAAGTATGCCATAGAGCTTTTGAAATAACCACTACGTGGAGAATTATTTGCCAGTTTTTGCAGCACCTTTCACCATAATTGTGACAAGGTACTTCTCTGCCTCCTTAATCCCAAGATGGCTGCCAGGGAAAAAACTATGCTGAGGCCTAGCTCACTTGGTGTTGCCGATACTTGGTACGGGAGCGTGGAATAAAACCAGTCTTTCAAGTATCATTCCACCATCCTTTTTCCATTATTTTAAAAGGCATAGCACCGTTTGCCAGTTAGCATAAGAATGAGTCACTGGAGGGGACGTTTTTGTGTGGGGTCGTGTGGTGTGTGGGGGGGGGCAAGCCCTCTGTCAGTCCAGTGGTTTGTTTTTATTATGCCCAGAGAGGAGAAGTGGGCATGTGTGTGGCAGGTGAAAAGTGCGGATCCTGTTTCAGACTTAGACTGAAACAGGATCCGCACTTTTCAGCCCGTTCCTTTAAGACTCCTTTGATTCATTCTCAATGATGGTGGAATGGTGGTGACCTCCTGGATTCGTGCTCCTGGAGTGGAAGGCATGGGTCTCCCACTGCCCACAACCCTAGAGGTTCACTTCCCCACAAGAACGGTGGTGTGAATCCATGGAGAATCAGCGTGGGACAGAGAGAGAGAGCAAGAAAAGACTGAGGTGATTAGGGAAATAAATCACCAAAATCTGGAGAGTGCGGGATGGCCAATAGAGAAGGGAGCACGGGACAGCTGTACCCACCTCACCAGAGAGTGGGGTGGGTTCAGCCCCACAGGAAAGCATCTTGTTCCCCCTCTGACCTCCACACCCACTCAATTGAGGATCTGCCTGAAGTCGGTGCAGAATCGCCACGGGAGATGTGGGGCTCTGCAGAGAGGAGACATTGGCAGGAGGCATTTTGGACCCTGGAGTGCTGTGCGCAGCTGACGCACCTAGCAACTGTCTCCTATACGCGGGCGGTGGGGCTGCTTTGGTCCCGGCTCTAGCAGATGCCAAACTGCCTCGTATAGGTGGGCGGCTGGATTCTCCCGGTCCCCGGCTCCTCTGGCCTCTGCCGGTCCCTGAGCATTCAACCCCAGTGACAGTGATCTGCAGACGGGCGGCCGCCATTGTCGGGGTCCACAGCCTAAACGCTGAGGAGCGATTGGGTACCGGGCGGCTCCCTGGGCGGCTCCCTTCCCTAGTCCACGGACCCTGACTAGGAGCTCCACCTTTGTGTGAACACTGAGTGGTTCCCCAGTCACGAGAGAGTAGAGCGTGGACCTTGCAGACATTGGGGTGGGGCAGACCATCGCCCGCGGGAACTGCAGTGGCTGGGGCATTGGGCGAATGAGGGCACCGCTCCACTCTCCCTATCCACTGTCTTTCTCACAGAGAGAGACAGAAGCCACCTCGGGAGAGGAAGAGGGGCAGCCCCCCCAGCGGAGCTAGCAAAATCCTGAACAATATGTGAAGGGCTCCCCCTAGTGACAGAGGAGGCAGCTTACCTGGCACTCACAGTGTGCCCCTATCCAGACTAAAGCTGAAAGAAGGGATCTTAAGGATTCATTCAGATGGGAAGGGCTCAGCGAAGGAACTCTAGGAGTATAAAGAATCAAGCTGAAACCATGCCCTCAAAGAGGATTACTAGTTCTCCACCAATTAACACAAAGCAGATTCCAAATAGCAACATGTCACAGGAAGAATTTCAAACATGGATCATAAATACGCTGAACATTATGCAAGAAAAAATGGATAATCAACACAAAGAAACCACAAAAAAGATCCAGGACTTGGAAGAAAAATTCACCAAAGAAATTGAAATACTGAAGAAAAATCAAACTGAACTCCTGGAAATGAAAAATTTATTCAAGGAGCTACAAAACACAGTGGAAAGTCTCAAGAGCAGGGTAGATCAAACAGAAGAAAGAATCTCAGAGATCGAAGATAACACTTTCCAATTAAATAAGGCAGTCACAGAGTTACAACAAAGAAACATGAGAAATAATCATAGTCTACAAGAAATGTGGGATTATGTGAAGAAGCCTAACGTGAGAGTTATCGGCATTCCTGAGGGTGAAGAAGACAATAAGCAAGGGTTGAATAAAGTATCTGAAGATATAATTGAGGAAAATTTCCCAGGCCTTGCCAAATCTCTAGATACACAGGTTCAAGAAGCTCAAAGAACCTCTGAGAGATTCATACCAAATAGGAAGACACCACGTCATGTAGTTATCAGACTGACCAAATATCCACTAACGAGGCCCTTCTTCAATCTGTAAGGAGAAAGAAACAAGTAACATACAAAGGAAAGCCCATCCGAATCACGCCAGATTTCTCAACTGAAACCTTACAAGCAAGAAGAGATTGGAGCCCCATTCTCACTCTTCTGAAACAGAATAATGCCCAGCCTAGAATCCTGTACCCAGATAAGCTCAGTTTTATATATGAAGGTGAAATTAAGACATTCTCAGATAAACAAAAACTCAGAGAATTCACCAAGACAAGAGCAGCTTTCCAAGAAGTATTCAAAACAGAGTTACACGTGGTCCAGCACAAGAAGGACCCTCGAATGTAACACTAATCAAGAGATAAATATGAAAACACAGTTATCATAATGGCTCAAGAGAGAAAACAGATCAATGAAATTCAACCCAACATGAGGAACAGCAATCTGTCTCGCTTATCAGTTCTCTCATTAAATGTGAATGGATTGAATTCCCCACTCAAGAGACATGGACTGGCCCAATGGATAAAAAAGATATAAGCCAAGTATCTGCTGTCTTCAGGAAACTCATCTAACCTGCAAGGATGCATTTAGACTGAAAATAAAAGGGTGGAAATCAATATTCCAAGCAAATGGAACCCAAAAGAAAGCTGGCGTGGCAGTTCTAATCTCCGATAACGTAGTTTTTAAATCAACAAAAGTAAAGAAACACAAAGATGGTTACTATATACTGGTGAAGGGTACAATTCAACAAGAAGACATAACTATACTTAACATATATGCACCCGATCTAGGTGCACCCAGATTCATAAAGCAAACCCTACTTGATCTGAACCAAATGATAGATAACAACACTTTAGTAGCCAGAGATTTTAACACGCCACTGACAGTTCAAGACAGATCCTCCAAACAAAAAATAAACAAAGAAATATTGGACGTAAATAGAATGCTAGAACAAATGGGCCTGACTGACATCTACAGGACATTCTACCCAAATACCACTGAATATAAGTTCTTCTCATCAGCTCATGGGACATTCTCCAAGATTGACCATATCTTAGGACATAAAGAATGTCTTAAAAAATTTAAAAATATAGAAATAATACCATGCAGCTTCTCGGATCACAGTGGAATAAAAGTAACAATGAACCCTAACAGAAATCCTCATTTCTACTCAAAGTCATGGAAGCTAAATAACCTTCTCCTGAACAATCATTTTATAAATGAAGAAATCAAGTCAGAAATCAAAAGATTCTTTGAATTAAACGACAAAGGAGATACAACTTATCAAAATCTGTGGGACACAGCTAAAGCAGTCCTGAGAGGAAAATTTATTTCCATAAATGCCTATACCAAAAAGACAGAAAACTTACAAATAGACAATCTAATGAATAGACTCAAAGAGCTGGAGAAGAAAGAAGAGACCAAACCCAAACCCAGCAGAAGGAAATTATTAAGATTAAATCAGAACTAAATGAAAAGGACCATAAGGGAGCATAAGGGAGATTAAACCAAACCATAACGGAGATTAATAAAACCAAAAGTTGGTTCTTTGAAAAAATAAACAAAATTGACACACTTCTGGCTAAACTAACCAAGAGCAGAAAAGAAAAATCTCTTATAACCTCGATCAGGAACACGAAAGGAGTAATCACGACTGATGCCACAGAGATACATGATATCATCTATGAATTCTACAAAAAATCTTTATGCACACAAATTAGAAAACCTGGAGGAAATGGACAAATTCTTATAAACACACAGCCTTCCCAGGCTCAACCAGGAAGAAATAGAATTCCTGAATAGACCGATATCTAGATCTGAAATTGAAACAGCAATAAAAAACCTTCCCAAAAAGAAAAGCCCTGGACCAGATGGGTTCACACCTGAATTCTACCATACCTACAAAGAAGAACTGGTGCCCATCGTACATAAACTATTCTCCAATATAGAGAAGGATGGGATTCTCCCCAACACTTTTTACCAAGCCAACATAATCCTGATACCAAATCCAGGAAAGGATGCAACTAAAACAGAGAACTATAGACCAATTTCTCTTATGAATATAGATGCAAAAATTCTCAATAAAATTCTAACAAATCGAATCCAAGTGCTTATCAAAAAAATAATCCATCACGACCAAGTGGGCTTCATCCCAGAGATGCAGGGATGGTTTGACATATGGGAATGTAATTCATCACATAAATAGAAGCAAAAATAAAGATCAGATGATCCTCTCAATAGATGCAGAGAAAGCATTTGACAAAATTCAACACCCTTTTATGATAAGAACACTTAACAAAATAGGCATAGATGGGGCCTATATAAAAATGATACAAGCCATATACGACAAACCCTCAGCCAACATCATACTGAACGGGGAAAAACTGAAAGCATTCCCACTTCAAACTGGAACCAGACAAGGCTTACCACTGTCCCCATTACTTTTCTACATAGTATTGGAAGTCCTTGCAAGAGCTATCAGGCAAGAGAGCAGAATCAAGGGAGTTGAAATAGGGACAGAAGAGATCAAACTCTCACTCTTTGCTGATGATATGATGTTATATCTATAAAACTCCAAGGTTTCAACCAAGAGACTCCTGGAATTGATCAATGAATTCAGTAAAGTCTCAGGATACAAAATCAATACACACAAATCAGAGGCATTCATATATGCCAATAACAGTCAAATGGAAAACCAAATTAAGGACTCAATACCCTTCAAAATAGCAACAAAGAAAATAAAATACCTAGGAATTTATTTAACTAAGGAGGTAAAGGACCTCTATAGGGAGAACTATGAAACACTGAGGAAGGAAATTGCAGAACATGTAAATAGGTGGAAAACCATACCATGCTCATGGATCGGTAGAATCAACATTGTTAAAATGTCTATACTGCCCAAAGTTATCTACAGATTCAATGCAATCCTTATTAAATTACCAACATCTTTTTTCACAGACATAGGAAAAATAATTTTACGCTTTGTATGGAACCAGGGAAGACCCCGTTTAGCAAAAGCAATCTTAAACAACAAAAACAAAATGGGAAGTATTAATTTGCCAGACTTCAAACTATACTACAAGGCTGTGGTTCTTAAAACAGCCTGGTACTGGCACAAGTGCAGGGACACAGACCAGTGGAACAGAACAGAAAATCCCAATATAAAACCATCCTCATATAGCCATCTAATCTTTGACAAAGCAGACAAAAACATACTCTGGGGAAAAAATTCCTTATTTAATAAATGGTGCTGGGAAAACTGGATGTCCACATGTAGAAGACTAAAACAGGACACATAACTCTCACCCCTCACAAAAATCAAATCACAGTGGTTAACAGACTTAAACCTAAGGTCAGAAACTATTAGAATTCTAGAAGAAAATGTAGGAAAGACTCTTACAGACATTGGCCTAGGCAAAGAATTTATGAAGAAGACCCCTAAAGCAATCACAGCAACAACAAAAATAAATAAATGGGACCTGATCAAATTAAAAAGCTTCTGCACAGCCAAAGAAACAGTCACGAGAGTAAATGGACAACCTACAGAATGGGAAAAAATTTTCGCATACTACACATCAGATAAAGGACTGATAACAAGAATCTATTTAGAACTCAGGAAAATCAGTAAGAAAAAATCAAACAACCCTATCAAAAAGTGGGCAAAGGACATAAATAGAAATTTTTCAAAAGAAGATATAAAAATGGCTAACAAACATATGAAAAAGTGTTCAACATCTCTAATCATCAGGGAAATGCAAATCAAAACCACAATGAGATATCACTTAACTCCAGTGGGAATGGCCTTTATCAAAAAGTCCCAAAACTATACATGTTGGTGTGGGTGTGGGGAGATAGGTACATTCATACACTGCTGGTGGGACTGTAAACTAGTGCAGCCCCTGTGGAAAGCAATGTGGAGATACCTTAAACAGATTCAAGTAGACCTACCATTCGATCCAGCAATTCCATTATTGGACATCTACCCAGAAGAACAAAAGTCATTCTATAAAAAAGACACCTGCACCTGAATGATTATAGCAGCACAATTCACAATCACAAAGATGTGGAAACAACCCAAATGCCCATCAATTCATGAATGGATTAGCAAAATGTGGTATATGTATACCATGGAATATTACTCAGCTATTAGAAATAATGGCGATATGGCATCTCTTTGGTTCTCCTGGAGAGAGCTGGATTCCATTCTATTAAGTGAAGTATCCCAAGAATGGAAAAATAAGCACCACATGTACTCACCAGCAAATTGGTTTCCCTGAGTGCACATTTGGGAACAACACCAATTGGGTATCGGACAGAGGTTGGGGCCGGGTGGAAGGGATGGGTGTATACCTACTTGATGAATGTGATGTGCACTGCCTGGGGAATGGACACCCTTCAAGTTCTAACTGGGGGGGATGGGGTGGGGGAGAGGAGGGGTGCACACCTACATGATGAATGTGATGTGCACTGACTAGGGAATGGACAAAATTGAAGCTCAGAATCGGGGGAAAGGGGAGGCATGGGGAATGTATATAGCCTGATCTTTTGTACCCCCATAATGAGCTAACAAACAAACAAACAAACAAAAAAGAATCGTTTGATTCATCAGCTGGGAATACACCATGGTTCTTTAAAGACCTCTATGCGTGGGCCCAGGTAACTGGCTAGTTCCAAGAAGTATGCCACAGAGCTTTTGAAATAACCACTACGTTGAGAATTATTTGCTAGTTTTTGCACCACCTTTCACCATAATTGTGATAAGGTTCGTCCGTGCCTCCTTCAACCCAAGATGGCTGGGGCGGACAAAACTATGCTGAGGCCTAGTTCACTTGGTGTTGCCGATAGTTGGTACTGGAGCCTGGCAAGAAGCCATGCTATTAAGAGTCATTCCACCATCCTTTCTCCATCATTTTAAAAGGCAGAACACCTTTTTCCAGTTATCATAAGAATGAGTTGCTGGAGGGGACGTTTTTGAGTGGGGTCGGGTGGTGCGTTGAGGGGAAGGCTCTCTGTCTGTCTGGTGGTTTGTCTTTATTATGCCCAAAGAGGAGAGGTGGGCATGTGTGTGGCAGGTGAAAAGTACGGATCCCGTTTCAGTCTTAGACTGAAACAGGATCCGCACTTTTCAGCCAGTTCCTTTACGAATCCTTTGATTCATCAGCTGGGAATCCACCATGGCTGTCGAGACCCCTCTATGTGTGGGCCCAGGTAACTGGCTATTCCAAGATGTATGCCGTAGAGCTTTTGAAATAACCACTACGTTGAGAATTGTTTGCCAGTTTTTGCAGCACCTTTGACCATAATTGTGATAAGGTTCATCTGTGCCTCCTTAAACCCAAGCAGGCTGCCACGGACAAAACTATGCTGAGGCCTAGCTCCCTTGGTGTACCGATACATTTTACTGGAGCCTGGCAAGAAGCCATTTTTTTTAAGTACAATTCCACCGTCTTTTCTCCATTATTTTAAAAGGCAGTGCACCTTTAGCCAGTTAGCATAAAGATGAGTCACTGGAGCGGCTTTTTGTGTGGGGTTGGGTGTGTGTGGGAGGGCAGGCCCTCTGTCAGTCCGGTGGTTTGTTTTTATTATTCCCAGAGAGGAGAAGCGGGCATGTATGTGGCAGGTGAAAACTTTGGATCCTGTTTCAGTCTGAAACAGTATCTCCGCTTTTGAGCCTGTTCCTTTTGGAATCCTTTAATTCATCAGTTGGGAATCCACCATGGTTCTCTAGACCTCCCTGAGCGTGGGCCCAGGTAACTGGCTAGTTCCAAGAAGTATGCCGCAGAGCTTTGGAAATAACCACTACATTGAGTATTATTTGCCAGTTTTTGCAGCAACTTTCACAATGATTGTGAAAAGGTTAGGCAGTGCATCCTGAAACCCAAGCTGGCTTCCACAGAAAAAACTACGGTTAGGCCAATCTCCCTTGGAGTTGCCGATAATTGGTACTGGTCCGTGGCAAGAAGCCATTCCTTTAAGTATCATTCCACCTTCCTTTCACAACTATTTTAAAAGGCAGAGCACCTATTGTCATTTAGCTTAAGGATGAGTCGCTGGAGGAAACGTTTTTGTGTGGAGTGGGAGAGGCAGAGCCAGGCCCTCTGTCAGTCCAGTGGTTTGTTTTTATTATCCCCGGAGAGGAGAAGTGGACATGTGTGTGGCAAGTGAAAAGTGTGGATCCTGTTTCAGTCTTAGACTGATACAGGATCGGCACTTTTCATCCTGTTCCTTTAAGAATCCTTTGCTTCATCAGCTGGGAATCCACCATAGTTCTCTACACCCCACTATGTGTGGGCCCACTTAACAGGCTAGTTCAAAGAAGTATGCCACAGAGCATTTGAAATAACCACTACCATGGAAATTATTTGCCAGCTTTTCCAGCACTTTTACCATAATTTTGATAAGGTTCATTTGTGCTTCCTTAAACCCTAGATGGCTTCCATGGACAAACCTATACTGAGGGTTCTCTCGCTTGGTGTTGCCAATACTTGGTACGGGAGTCTGACAAGAATCCAGTCTTTTAATTATCATTGCACCATCCTTTCTCCCTTATATTAAAAGGTGAGCAACTTTCGGCAGTTAGCATAAGGATGAGTCAACGGAGGGGATGTTTTTGGGTGGGATCGGGGTGGTTTGGGGGACAGTCCCTCTGTCAGTCTGGTTGTTTGTGTTTATTATGCCCAGACAGGGAAGTGGATATATTTGTGGCAGGTGAAATGTGCGGATCCTGTTTCAGTTAGACTGAAACAGTATCCGCACTTTTCAGCTGGTTCCATTAAAAATCCTTTGATTCATCAGCTGGGAATCCACCATGGTTCCTTAGAACCCTCCATGCATGGGCCCATGAACTGGCCTGTACCAAGATGTATGATGCACAGCTTTTGAGATAAACACTATGTGTAGAATTATTTGCCAGTTTCTGCAGCACATATCACCATAATTGTGATAAGGATCGTCTGTGCCTCCTTAAACACAAGATGGCTGCCATGGAGAAAACTATGCTGAGGCCTAGGTCACTTGGATTTCACGACACTTGTTACTGGAGGCTGGAAGGAGGCCATTCTTTTAAGTATCATTCCACCATACTTTCCCCATTATTTTAAAATGCACGGAAAGCTTTGCAAGTTAGCATAATAATTAGTAGCTGGAGGGGACATTTTTATTTGTGGGGTCGGTGTGGGTGGGGGGCGCAGGCCCTCTGTCAGTTCGCTGGATTGTTTTTATTTTCCCCAGACCGGAGAAGTGGGCATGTGTGTGGCAGGTGAAAAGTTCGGATCCCGTTTCTGTCTTAGACTGAAACAGAAACCGCACTTTTCACCCCGTTCCATTAAGAATCCCTTGCTTCATCAGCTGGGAATCCACCATGGGCCTCTAGACTGCTCTATGCGTGGGCCCAGTTAACTGGCTAGTTCAAAGAATTATGCCGCAGAGCTTTTCAAGTAACCACTACCATGAGAATTACTTGACCGCTTTTGCAGCACCTTTCACCATAATTGTGATAAGGTTCATCTGTGCCTCCTTAAACCCAAGATGGCTGCCAGGGACAAACGTGTGCTGAGGCCTAGGTGACTTGCTGTTGCGAATACTTGGTATGGGAGTCTGGCAATAAGCCAGTCTTTTAGGTATAATTCCACCATTCTATCTCCATTATTTTAAAAGGCAGAGGACGTATTGCCAGATAGCATAAGGATCAGTCGCTGGAGGGCACGATTTTGTGTGGGGTGGTGGGGGGCGGGGGCAGGCCATCTGTCAATCCGATGGGTTGTTTTTGTTATCCCTAGAGAGGAGAAGTGGGCATGTGTGTTGCAGGCAAAAAGTCAGAATCCTGTTTCAGTCAGGATCTGCACTTTTCAGCCTGTTCCTTTAAGAATCCTTAGATTCATCACCTTGGAATCCACCATGGTTCTCTAGACCCCTCTATGCGTGGGCCCAGGTAACTGGCTTCTTCCAAGAAGTATGCCACAGAGCTTTTGAATTAAACAGTACGTTGAGAATTATTTGCCGGGTTTTCAGCACGTTTCACCATAATTATGATAAAGTTTGTATGTGCCTCCTTAAACCCAACATGGCTGCCACGGGCATAACTATGCTGAGGCGTAGCTGACTTGGTGTTGCCTATTTTTGTTAGTGGAGACTGACAAGAAGCCATTCTTCTAAGTATCACTCCACCGTCCTTTCTCCATTGTTTAAAAATGCAGGGAAATTTTGCAAGTTAGCATAATAATTAGTAGCTGGAGGGGAATTTTTGGGGGGGGATCTGCGTGGGTGGAAGGGGGGCAGGCCCTTTGTCAGTTCGCTGGTTTGTTTTTATTATCCCCAGAGAGGAAAAGTGGGCATGTGTGTGGCAGGTGAAAAGTGTGCGTCCTGTTTCAGTCTTAGACAGACACAGGATCTGCACTTTTCACCCCGTTCCATTAAGAATCCTTTGCTTCATCAGCTGGGAATCCACCATGGTTCTCTAGACCCCTCTTTTAGTGCACACAGAAAACTGCCTGGTTCCAAGAAGTTTTCCTCAGAGCTTTTGAAATAACCACTACTATGGAAATTATTTGCCAGCTTTTCCAGCACTTTTACCATAATTTTGATAAGGTTCATCTGTGCTTCCTAAAACCCTAGATGGCAGCCACGGACAAACCTATGCTGACACCTAGGTCACTTCCTGTTGCCAATAATTGGTATGGGAGTCTGGCAAAAGGCCAGTATTTTAAGTATAATTCCACCATCCTATCTTCATTATTTTAAAACGCAGAGGACCTTTCGCCAGATAGCATAAGGATGAGTCGCTGGAGGGGACCTTTTTGTGTACAGTGTTGGGGGGCGGGGGAGGACATCTGTCAATCTGATTGATTGTTTTTATTATCCCTAGAGAGGAGAAGTGGGCATGTGTGTTGCAGGCAAAAAGTGCATATAGTGTTTCAGTCTCACACTGAAACAGGATCCGCACTTTTCAGCCTGTTCCTTTAAGAATCCTTTGATTCATCACCTGGGAATCCATCATGGTTCTCTAGACCCCTCTATGCGTGGGCCCAGAAAACTGCCGGGTTCCAAGAAGTATTCCACAGAGCTTTTGAAAAAACCACTACGTTGAGAATTATTTGCCAGGTTTTGCAGCACCTTTCATCATAATTGTCATAAGGTTCGTCTCGAGATGGCTGCCATGGACAAAACTATGCTGAGGCCGAGCTCACTTTGTGTGGCCGATCCTTGGTACTGGAGACTGGAAAGAATACATTCTTTTAAGTATCATTTCACCATCCTTCTCCACTATTTTAAAAGTCAGAGCACCTTTTGGCAGTTAGAATAACAAGGAGTCGCTGGACGGGAAGTTTTTATGTGGGGTCTGGGGGCTGGTGCGGCAAGCCCTCTGCCAGTTCTGTGGTTTCTTTTTATTATCCCCAGAGAGGAGAAGTGGGCATGTGTTTGGCAGGTGAAAAGTGCAGATCCTGTTTCAGAGTATGAAACAGGATCCGCATGTTCATCCTGTTCCTTTAAGAATCCTTTGCTTCATCAGCTGGGAATCCACCATAGTTCTCTACACCGCACTATGCGTGGGCCCAGTTAACTGGCTAGTTCAAAGAAGTATGCCGCAGAGCTTTTGAAATAACCACTACCATGAGAATTATTTAACAGCTTTCGCAGCACCTTTTATTATAATTGTTATAAGGTTCATCTGTGTCTCCTTAAACCCAAGATGGCTGCCATGGACAAACCTATGCTGAGGCCTACGTCACTTGCTGTTGCCAATACTTGGTATGGGAATCTGGCAATAAGCCAGTCTTTTAGGTATAATTCTACCATCCTATCTCCAGTTTTTTAAAAGGCTTATGACCTTTCACCAGATAGCATAAGGACGAGTCGCTGGAGCAGACTATTTTGTGTGGGGTGGTGGGGGCCGGGGGCAGGGCATCTGTAAATCCGATGGGCTGTTTTTGTTATCCCTAGAGATGAGAAGGGCGAATGTGTGTTGCAGGCAAAATGTGCGGATCCTGTTTCACACTTAGACTGAAAGAGGATCTGCACTTTTGAGCCTGTTCCTTTAAGAATCCTTTGATTCATCACCTGGGAATCCACCATGGTTCTCTAGACCTCTCTTTGCATGGGCACAGGTAACTGGCTTGTTCCAAGAAGTATGCGACAGAGCTTTTGAATTAACCAGTACTTTTAGAATTGTCAGGTTTTTAGCATGTTTAAACGTAATTGTGATAACGTTTGAATGTGCCTCCTTAAACCCAAGATGGCTGCCACGGATATAAATATGCTGAGGCATACCTGACTTGTTGATGCCTATTTTTGTTAGTGGAGACTGACAAGAAGACATTCTTCTAAGTATCATCCCAACATCATTTTTCCATTGCGTAAAAATGGAGGGAAATTTTGCAAGTTAGTATTATAATTAGATGTAGGGTACGTATTTTTTTTTCTTTTTTTGTGGGGTAGGAGTGGATGGGCGTTTCAGGCCCTCTGTGAGTTCGCTGGTTTTCTTTTATTATCCCCAGAGAGGACAAGTGGGCATGTGTTTGGCAGGTGAAAAGTGTGGATTCTATTTCAGAGAATTAAACAGGATCCACATGATCATCCCATTCCTTTAAGAATCCTTTGCTTCATCAGCTGGGAATCCACCATGGTTCTATATACTCCTCTATGCGTTGGCACAGGTAACTGGCTTGTTCCAAAAAGTATGCCGCAGAGCTTTTCAATTAACCAGTACGTTGAAAATTATTTGCAGGTTTTCAGCATTTCACCCTAATTGTAATAACGTTTGTATGTGCCTCCTGAAACCCAAGATGGCTGCCACGGACATAACTATGCTGAGGTGTAGCCAACTTGGTGTTGCCTATTTTTGTCAGCGGAGACTAACAAGAAGCCATTCTAAGTATAAGCCCACCGTCATTTTTCCATTGTTAAAAAATGCAGGGAAATTTTGCAAGTTAGCTTTATAATTAGTAGCTGGAGGGTACGTTTTTTTTTTTTTTTTTTTTCGTCGGGTCGGTGTCAATGGGGGGGTCAGGCCCTTTATAAATTTGCTGGTTTGTTTTTATTATCCCCAGAGAGGGGAAGTCGGCATTTGATGGCAGCTGAAAAGTGCGGATACTCTTTCAGAGAATTAAACAGCATTCGCATGGTCATCCCGTTCCTTTAAGAATCCTGGAAGGGCGCGGTGGCTCACGCCTGTAATCCTAGCACTCTGGGAGGCCGAGGCGGGTGGATCGCTCGAGGTCAGGAGTTCGAGACCAGCCTGAGCAAGAGCGAGACCCCGTCTCTACTAAAAATAGAAAGACATTATATGGACAACTAAAAATCTATATAGAAAAAATTAGCCGGGCATAGTGGCGCATGCTTGTAGTCCCAGCTACTCGGGAGGCTGAGGCAGTAGGATCGTTTAAGCCGAGGAGTCTGAGGTTGCTGTGAACTAAGCTGACGCCACGGCACTCACTCTAGCCTGGGCAACAAATTGAGACTCTGTCTCAACAAAAAAAAAAAAAAAAAAAAAAAGAATCCTTTGCTTCATCAGCTGGGAATCCACCATGGTTCTATATACTCCTCTATGCGTGGGCACAGGTACCTGGCTTGTTCCAAGAAGTATGCCGCAGAGCTTTTCAATTAACCACTACGTTGAAAATTATTTGCAGGTTTTCAGCGTTTCACCATAATTGTGATAACGTTTGTATGTGCCTGCTGAAATCCAAGATGGCTGCCACGGACATAACTATGCTGAGGCGTAGCTCACTTGGTGTTTCCTATTTTTGTCAGTGGAGACTGACAAGAAGCCATTCTTTTAAGTATAATCCCACCATGATTTTTCAATTGTTTAAAAATGCAGGGAAATTGTGCAAGTTAGCATTATAATTAGTAGCTGGAGGGTACTTTTTTTTTTTTGTGGTGTCGGTGTGGATAGGGGTGCAAGGCCCTCTAGATGTTCGCTGGTTTGTTTTTATTATCCCCAGAGAGGAGAAGTGGGCATGTTGTTGGCAAGTGAAATGTGCGGATTCTGTTTCAAAGAATTAAACAGGATCCGCATGGTCATCCGCTTCCTTTAAGAATCCTTTGCTTCATCAGCTGGGAAACCACCAGGGTTCTATATACTCCCGTATGGGTGGGCACAGGTGACTGGCTTGTTCCAAGAAGTATGCCACAGAGGTTTTCAAATAAAAAGTACATTGAAAATTATTTGCAGGTGTTCAGCGTTTCATCATAATTGCGACAACGTTTGTATGTGCCTTGAAACCCAAGATGGCTGCCACAGACATAACTATGCCGAGGCGTAGCTGACTTGGTTTTGCCAATTTTTGTTAGCAGAGACTGACAAGAAGCCATTCTTCTAAGTATCATGCCGCCATCATTTTTCCGTTGGTTAAAAATGAAGGGAAACTTTGGAACTTAGCATTATAATTAGTAGATGGAGGGTACGGTTTTTTTTGTGTGTGTGGGCGATGTGGATGGGGGGGGTTAGGCCCTCTGTCAGATCGCTGGTTAGTTTTTATTATCCCCAGAGTGGAGAAGTGGGCATGTGTTTGGCAGGTGAAAAGGGCGGATTCTGTTTCAGAGAATTAACGATGATCCCCATGCTCATCCCGTTCCTTTAATAATCCTTTACTTCATCAGCTGGAAATCCACCATGGTTCTATATTCTCCTCTTTGCTTCGAACAAGTAACTGGCTTGTTCCAAGAAGTATGCCTCAGAGCTTTTCAATTAACCAGTACGTTGAAAATTATTTGCAGGTGTTCAGCGTTTCACCATAATTGTGATAACGTTTGTTTGTGCCTCCTGAAACCCAAGAAGGCTGCGACGGACATAACTATGCTGCGGAGTAGCTGACTTGGTGTTGCCTATTTTTGTTAGTGGAGACTGACAAGAAGCCATTCTTCTAAGTATCATCCCACCACCATTTTTCCATTGTTTTAAAATGCAGGGAAATTTTGCAAGTTAGTATTATAATTAGTAGCTGGAGGGTACTTTGTTTTTTGTGGGGTCGGTGTGGATGGGGGTGCAAGGCCCTCTAGATGTTCGCTGGTTTGTTTTTATTATCCCCAGAGAGGAGAAGTGGGCATGTTGTTGGCAGGTGAAAAGTGCGGATTCTGTTTCAAAAATTAATCAGGATACGCATGGTCATCCGCTTCCTTTAAGAATCCTTTACTTCATCAGCTGGGAAACCACCATGGTTCTATATACTCCCGTATGGGTGGCCACAGGTTACTGGCTTGTTCCAAGAAGTATGCCACAGAGCTTTTCAAATAAAAAGTACATTGAAAATTATTTGCAGGTGTTCAGGGTTACATCATAATTGCGACAACGTTTGTATGTGCCTTGAAACCCAAGATGGCTGCCACAGACATAACTATGCTGAGGCGTAGCTGACTTGGTTTTGCCGATTTTTGTTAGTGGAGACTGACAAGAAGCCATTCTTCTAAGTATCATGCCGCCATCATTTTTCCGTTGGTTAAAAATGAAGGGAAATTTTGGAAGTTAGCATTATAATTAGTAGCTGGAGGGTACGGTTTTTTTGTTGTGTGTGGTCGATGTGGATGGGGGGGTCAGGCCCTCTGTCAGTTAGCTGGTTAGTTTTTATTATCCCCAGAGAGGAGAAGTGGGCATGTGTTTGGCAGGTGAAAAGGGCGGAATCTGTTTCAGAGAATTAACGATGATCCCCATGCCTATCCCGTTCCTTTAATAATCCTTTACTTCATCAGCTGGAAATCCACCATGGTTCTATATACTCCTCTTTGCGTGGGAACAGGTAACTGGCTTGTTCCAAGAAGTATGCCGCAGAGCTTTTCAATTAACGAGTACGTTGAAAATTATTTGCAGGTGTTCAGCGTTTCACCATAATTGTGATAACGTTTGTTTGTGCCTCCTGAAACCCAAGATGGCTGCCAAGAACATAACGATGCTGAGGCGTAGCTGACTTTGTTTTGCCTATTTTTGTTAGTGGAGACTGACAAGAATCCATTCTTCTAACTATCGTCTCACCATCATTTTTCCATTGTTTAAAAATGCAGGAAAATTTTGCAAGTTAGCATTATAATTAATAGCTGGAGGCTACGGTGTTTTTTTTTTTTTCCTGTGGGGTCCGTGTGGATGTGTTGGTCAGGCCCTCTGTCAATTTGCTGGTTTGTTTTTATTATCTCCAGAGAGGAGAAGTGGGTATTAGTATGGCAGGTGAAAACTGCGGATCTGTTTCAGAGAATTAAACAGGATCCGCATGGTAATCCCGTTCCTTTAAGAATCCTTTGCTTCATGAGCTGGGAATCCACCATGGTTCTATATACTTCTCTATGCGTGGGCACAGGAAACTGGCTTGTTCCAAGAAGTATACCTCAGAGCTTTTCAATTAACCAGTATGTTGAAAATCCTTTGCACGTTTTCAGCGTTTCACCATAATTGTGATAACGTGTGTATGTGCCTACTGAAACCAAATATGGCTGCTACGGACATAACTATGCTGAGGCGTAGCTGACTTGGTGTTGCCTATTTTTCTCAGTGGAGACTGACAAGAAGCCATTCTTCTAAGTATCATCCCACCATCATTTCTCCATTGTTTAAAAATGCAGGGAAATTTTGCAAATTCGCATTATAATTAGTAGCTGGACGGTACCTTTTTTTTGTGGGGTCGGTCAGGATGGGTGTTCAGGCCCTCTGTCAGATCGCTGGTTTGTATTTATTATCCCCAGAGAAGAGTAGTGGGCATGTGTTTGGCAGGTGAAAAGTTCGGATTCTGTTTCAGAGAATGAAACAGGACCCGCATGCTCATCCCGTTCCTTTTGGAAACTTTTGCTTCATCAGCTGGGAATCCACCATGGTTCTATATACTCCTCTATGTGAGGGCACAGGTAACTGGCTTGTTCCAAGAAGTATGCCGCAGAGCTTTTCAATTAAGCAGTACGTTGAAAATTATTTGCAGGTTTTCAGCGTTTCACCATAATTCTCATAACGTTTGTATGTGTCTCCTGAAACCCAATATGGCTGCCAAGGACATAAGTATGCTGAGGCGTAGCTGACTTCGTGTTGCCTATTTTTGTTAGTGGAGACTGACAAGAAGCCATTCTTCTAAGTATCATCCCACCACCATTTTTCCATTGTTTAAAAATGCAGGGAAATTTTGCAAGTTAGCATTATAATTAGTAGCTGGAGGGTACTTTTTTTATTTTTGGTGGGGTCAGTGTGGATGGGTTGGTCAGGCCATCTGTCAATTCACTAGTTTGTTTTTATTATCCCCAGAGAGGAGAAGTGGGCATGTGTTTGGCAGGTGAAAAGTGCGGATTCTGTTTCAGAGAATTAAACAGGATCCGCATGGTCATCTCATTCCTTTAAGAATCCTTTGCTTCATCAGCTGGGATTCCACCATGTTTCTATATACTCCTCTATGCGTGGGCACAGGTATCTGGCTTGTTCCAAGAAGTATGCTGGAGAGTTTTCAAATTAACCAGTACGTTGAAAATTATTTGCAGGTTTTCAGCGTTTCACCATAATTTTCATAACGTTTGTATGTGCCTCCTGAAACCCAAGAAGGCTGCGACGGACATAACTATGCTGAGGAGTAGCTGACTTGGTGTTGCCTATTTTTGTTAGTGGAGACAGACAAGAAGCCATTCTTCTAAGTATCATCCCACCACCATTTTTCCATTGTTTTAAAATGCAGGGAAATTTTGCAAGTTAGCGTTATAATTAGTAGCTGGAGGGTACGGTTTTTCTTTTTGTGTGGTCGAAGTGGATGGGGGGGTCAGGCCCTCTGTCAGTTGGCTGGTTAGTTTTTATTATCCCCAGAGAGGAGAAGTGGGCATGTGTTTGGTAGGTGAAAAGGGCGGATTCTGTTTCAGAGAATTAACGATGATCCCCATGGTCATCCCGTTCCTTTAATAATCCTTTACTTCATCAGCTGGAAATCCACCATGGTTCTATATACTCCTCTTTGCGTGGGAACAGGTAACTGGCTTGTTCCAAGAAGTCTGCCGCAGAGCTTTTCAATTAACCAGTACGTTGAAAATTATTTGCAGGTGTTCAGCGTTTCACCATAATTGTGATAACGTTTGTATGTGCCTCCTGAAACCCAAGAAGGCTGCGATGGACATAACTATGCTGAGGAGTAGCTGACTTGGTGTTGCCTATTTTTGTTAGTGGAGACTGACAAGAAGCCATTCTTCTAAGTATCATCCCACCACCATTTTTCTATTGTTTTAAAATGCAGGGAAATTTTGCAAGTTAGCATTATAATTAGTAGCTGGAGGGTACGGTTTTTTTTGTGTGTGGTCGATGTGGATGTGTTGATCAGACCCTCTGTCAGTTCGCTGGTTAGTTTTTATTATCCCCAGAGAGGAGAAGTGGGCATGTGTTTGGCAGGGGAAAAGGGCGGATTCTGTTTCAGAGAATTAACGATGATCCCCATGGTCATCCCGTTCCTTTAATAATCCTTAACTTCATCAGCTGGAAATCCACCATGGTTCTATATACTCCTCTTTGCGTGGGAACAGGTAACTGGCTTGTTCCAAGAAGTATGCCGCAGAGCTTTTCAATTAACAACTACGTTGAAAATTATTTGCATGTGTTCAGCGTTTCACCATAATTGTGATAACTTAACGTTTGTTTGTGCCTCCTGAAACCCAAGATGGCTGCCACGAACATAACGATCGTGAGGCGTAGCTGACTTGGTATTGCCTATTTTTGTTAGTGGAGACTGACAAGAATCCATTCTTCTAAGTATCATCTCACCATCATTTTTCCATTGTTTAAAAATGCAGGAAAATTTTGCAAGTTAGCATTATAATTAGTAGCTGGAGGCTACGGTGTTTTTTTTTTTTTTTCCTGTGGGGTCAGTGTGGATGTGTTGGTCAGGCCCTCTGTCAGTTCGCTGGTTTGTTTTTATTATCCCCAGAGAGGAGAAGTGGGTATTAGTATGGCAGGTGAAAACTGCGGATCTGTTTCAGAGAATTAAACAGGATCCGCATGGTAATCCTGTTCCTTTAAGAATCCTTTGCTTCATGAGCTGGGAATCCACCATGGGTCTATATACTTCTCTATGCGTGGGCACAGGAAACTGGCTTGTTCCAAGAAGTATGCCTCAGAGCTTTTCAATTAACCAGTATGTTGAAAATCCTTTGCAGGTTTTCAGCGTTTCACCATAATTGTGATAACGTGTGTATGTGCCTACTGAAACCAAATATGGCTGCTACGGACATAACTATGCTGAGGCGTAGCTGACTTGGTGTTGCCTATTTTTGTCAGTGGAGACTGACAAGAAGCCATTCTTCTAAGTATCATCCCACCATCATTTCTCCATTGTTTAAAAATGCAGGGAAATTTTGCAAGTTAGCATTATAATTAGTAGCTGGAGGGTACGGTTTTTCTTTTTGTGTGGTCGAAGTGGATGGGGGGGTCAGGCCCTCTGTCAGTTCACTGGTTAGTTTTTATTATCCCCAAAGAGGAGAAGTGGGCATGTGTTTGACAGGTGAAAAGGGCGGATTCTGTTTCAGAGAATTAACGATGATCCCCACGGTCATCCCGTTCCTTTAATAATACTTTCCTTCATCAGCTGGAAATCCACCATGGTTCTATATACTCCTCTTTGCGTGGGAACAGGTAACTGGCTTGTTCCAAGAAGTATGCCGCACAGCTTTTCAATTAACCAGTACGTTGAAAATTATTTGCAGGTGTTCAGCGTTTCACCATAATTGTGATAACGTTTGTTTGTGCCTCCTGAAACCCAAGATGGCTGCCACGAACATAACGATGCTGAGGCGTAGCTGATTTGGTTTTGCCTATTTTTGTTAGTGGAGACTGACAAGAATCCATTCTTCTAAGTATCATCTCACCATCATTTTTCCATTGTTTAAAAATGCAGGAAAATTTTGCCAGTTAGCATTATAATTAGTAGCTGGAGGCTACAGTGTTTTTTTTTTTTTTTTCCTGTGGGGTCTTTGTGGATGTGTTGGTCAGCCCTCTGTCAGTTCGCTGGTTTGTTTTTATTATCCCCAGAGAGGAGAAGTGGGTATTAGTATGGCAGGTGAAAACTGCGGATCTGTTTCAGAGAATTAAACAGGATCCGCATGGTAATCCCGTTCCTTTAAGTATCCTTTGCTTCATGAGCTGGGAATCCACCATGGTTCTATATACTTCTCTATGCGTGGGCACAGGAAACTGGCTTGTTCCAAGAAGTATGCCTCAGAGCTTTTCAATTAACCAGTATGTTGAAAATCCTTTGCAGGTTTTCAGCGTTTCACCATAATTGTGATAACGTGTGTATGTGCCTACTGAAACCAAATATGGCTGCTACGGACATAACTATGCTTAGGCGTAGCTGACTTGGTGTTGCCTATTTTTGTCAGTGGAGACTGACAAGAAGCCATTCTTCTAAGTATCATCCCACCATCATTTCTCCGTTGTTTAAAAATGCAGGGAAATTTTGCAAATTGGCATTATAATTAGTAGCTGGAGGGTACTTTTTTTTTTTTGTGGGGTCGGTCAGGATGGGTGTTCAGGCCCTCTGTCAGATCGCTGGTTTCTTTTTATTATCCCCAGAGAAGAGTAGTGGGCATGTGTTTGGCAGGTGAAAAGTGCGGATTCTGTTTAAGAGAATTAAACAGGATCCGCATGGTCATCTCATTCCTTTAAGAATCCTTTGCTTCATCAGCTGGGATTCCACCATGTTTCTATATACTCCTCTATGCGTGGGCACAGGTACCTGGCTTGTTCCAAGAAGTATGCTGGAGAGTTTTCAAATTAACCAGTACGTTGAAAATTATTTGCAGGTTTTCAGCGTTTCACCATAATTTTGATAACGTTTGTATGTGCCTCCTGAAACCCAAGAAGCCTGCGACAGACATAACTATGCTGAGGAGTAGCTGACTTGGTGTTGCCTATTTTTGTTAGTGGAGACAGACAAGAAGCCATTCTTCTAAGAATCATCCCACCACCATTCTTCCATTGTTTTAAAAAGCAGGGAAATTTTGCAAGTTAGCATTATAATTAGTAGCTGGAGGGTACGGTTTTTCTTTTTGTGTGGTCGAAGTGGATGGGGGGGTCAGGCCCTCTGTCAGTTCACTGGTTAGTTTTTATTATCCCCAAAGAGGAGAAGTGGGCATGTGTTTGACAGGTGAAAAGGGCGGATTCTGTTTCAGAGAATTAACGATGATCCCCACGGTCATCCCGTTCCTTTAATAATACTTTCCTTCATCAGCTGGAAATCCACCATGGTTCTATATACTCCTCTTTGCGTGGGAACAGGTAACTGGCTTGTTCCAAGAAGTATGCCGCACAGCTTTTCAATTAACCAGTACGTTGAAAATTATTTGCAGGTGTTCAGCGTTTCACCATAATTGTGATAACGTTTGTTTGTGCCTCCTGAAACCCAAGATGGCTGCCAAGAACATAACGATGCTGAGGCGTAGCTGATTTGGTTTTGCCTATTTTTGTTAGTGGAGACTGACAAGAATCCATTCTTCTAAGTATCATCTCTCCATCATTTTTCCATTGTTTAAAAATGCAGGAAAATTTTGCAAGTTAGCATTATAATTAGTAGCTGGAGGCTACGGTGTTTTTTTTTTTTTTTTTCCTGTGGGGTCTTTGTGGATGTGTTGGTCAGCCCTCTGTCAGTTCGCTGGTTTGTTTTTATTATCCCCAGAGAGGAGAAGTGGGTATTAGTATGGCAGGTGAAAACTGCGGATCTGTTTCAGAGAATTAAACAGGATCCGCATGGTAATCCCGTTCCTTTAAGAATCCTTTGCTTCATGAGCTGGGAATCCACCATGGTTCTATATACTTCTCTATGCATGGGCACAGGAAATTGGCTTTTTCCAAGAAGTATGTCTCAGAGCTTTTCAATTAACCAGTATGTTGAAAATCCTTTGCAGGTTTTCAGCGTTTCACCATAATTGTGATAACGTGTGTATGTGCCTTCTGAAACCAAATATGGCTGCTACCGACATAACTATGCTGAGGCGTAGCTGACTTGGTGTTGCCTATTTTTGTCAGTGGAGACTGACAAGAAGCCATTCTTCTAAGTATCATCCCACCATCATTTCTCCATTGTTTAAAAATGCAGGGAAATTTTGCACTTGGCATTATAATTAGTAGCTGGAGGGTACTTTTTTTTTGTGGGGTTGGTCAGGATGGGTGTTCAGGCCCTCTGTCAGATCGCTGGTTTGTTTTTATTATCGCCAGAGAAGAGTAGTGGGCATGTGTTTGGCTGGTGAAAAGTGCGGATTCTGTTTCAGAGAATTAAACAGGATCCGCATGGTGATCTCATTCCTTTAAGAATCCTTTGCTTCATCAGCTGGGATTCCACCATGTTTCTATATACTCCTCTATGCGTGGGCACAGGTACCTGGCTTGTTCCAAGAAGTATGCTGGAGAGTTTTCATATTAACCAGTACGTTGAAAATTATTTGCAGGTTTTCAGCGTTTCACCATAATTTTGATATCGTTCGTATGTGCCTCCTGAAACCCAAGAAGGCTGAGACGGCCATAACTATGCTGAGGAGTAGCTGACTTGGTGTTGCCTATTTTTGTTAGTGGAGACAGACAAGAAGCCATTCTTCTAAGTATCATCCCACCACCATTTTTCCATTGTTTTAAAATGCAGGGAAATTTTGCAAGTTAGCATTATAATTAGTAGCTGGAGGGTACGGTTTTGTTTTTTGTGTGGTGGATGTGGATGGGGGGGTCAGGCCCTCTGTCAGTTCGCTGGTTAGTTTTTATTATCCCCACAGAGGAGAAGTGGGCATGTGTTTGGCAGGTGAAAAGGGCGGATTCTGTTTCAGAGAATTAACGATGATCCCCATGGTCATCCCGTTCCTTTAATTATCCTTAAATTCATCAGCTGGAAATCCACCATGGTTCTATATACTCCTCTTTGTGTGGGAACAGGTAACTGGCTTGTTCCAAGAAGTATGCCGCAGAGCTTTTCAATTAACCACTACGTTGAAAATTATTTGCAGGTGTTCAGCGTTTCACCATAATTGTGATAACGTTTGTTTGTGCCTCCTGAAACCCAAGATGGCTGCCACGAACATAACGATGCTGAGGCGTAGCTGATTTGGTTTTGCCTATTTTTGTTAGTGGAGACTGACAAGAATCCATTCTTCTAAGTATCATCTCACCATCATTTTTCCATTGTTTAAAAATGCAGTAAAATTTTGCAGGTTAGCATTATAATTAGTAGCTGGAGGCTACGGTGTTTTTTTTTTTTTTCCTGTGGGGTCTGTGTGGATGTGTTGGTCAGGCCCTCTGTCAGTTCGCTGGTTTGTTTATATTATCGCCAGAGAAGAGTAGTGGGCATGTGTTTGGCAGGTGAAAAGTGCGGATTCTGTTTCAGAGAATTAAACAGGATCCGCATGGTCATCTCATTCCTTTAAGAATCCTTTGCTTCATCAGCTGGGATTCCACCATGTTTCTATATACTCCTCTATGCGTGGGCACAGATACCTGGCTTGTTCCAAGAAGTATGCCGCAGAGCTTTTCAATTAACCACTACGTTGAAAATTATTTGCAGGTTTTCAGCGTTTCACCATAATTTTGATAACGTTTGTATGTGCCTCCTGAAACCCAAGAAGGCTGCGACGGACATAACTATGCTGAGGAGTAGCTGACTTGGTGTTGCCTATTTTTGTTAGTGGAGACAGACAAGAAGCCATTCTTCTAAGTATCATCCCACCACCATTTTTGCATTGTTTTAAAATGCAGGGAAATTTTGCAAGTTAGCATTATAATTAGTAGCTGGAGGGTACGGTTTTTTTTTTGTGTGTGGTCGATGTGGATGGGGGGGTCAGGCCCTGTGTCAGTTCGCAGGTTAGTTTTTATTATCCCCGGAGAGGAGAAGTGGGCATGTGTTTGGCAGGTGAAAAGTGCGGATTCTGTTTCAGAGAATTAAACAGGATCCGCATGGTCAACTCATTCCTTTAAGAATCCTTTGCTTCATCAGCTGGGATTCCACCATGTTTCTATATACTCCTCTATGCGTGGGCACAGGTACCTGGCTTGTTCCAAGAAGTATGCCGCAGAGCTTTTCAATTAACCGCTACGTTGAAAATTATTTGCAGGTTTTCAGCGTTTCACCATAATTTTGATAACGTTTTTATGTGCCTCCTGAAACCCAAGAAGGCTGCGACAGACATAACTATGCTGAGGAATAGCTGACTTGGTGTTGCCTATTTTTGTTAGTGGAGACAGACAAGAAGCCATTCTTCTAAGTATCATCCCACCACCATTTTTCCATTGTTTTAAAATGCAGGGAAATTTTGCAAGTTAGCATTATAATTAGTAGCTGGAGGGTATGGTTTTTTTGTGTGTGTGGTCGATGTGGATGGGGGGGGTGAGGCCCTCTGTCAGTTCGCTGGTTAGTTTTTATTATCCCCAGAGAGGAGAAGTGGGCATGTGTTTGGCAGGTGAAAAGGGCAGATTCTGTTTCAGAGAATTAACGATGATGCCCATGGTCATCCCGTTCCTTTAATAATCCTTTACTTCATCAGCTGGAAATCCACCATGGTTCTATATTCTCCTCTTTACGTGGGAACAGGTAACTGGCTTGTTCCAAGAAGTATGCCGCAGAGCTTTTCAATTAACCACTACGTTGAAAATTATTTGCAGGTGTTCAGCGTTTCACCATAATTGTGATAACGTTTGTTTGTGCCTCCTGAAACCCAAGAAGGCTGCGACAGACATAACTATGCTGAGGAGTAGCTGACTTGGTGTTGCCTATTTTTGTTAGTGGAGACTGACAAGAAGCCATTCTTCTAAGTATCATCCCACCACCATTTTTC
This sequence comes from Eulemur rufifrons, assembly GCF_041146395.1. Classification (NCBI taxonomy): domain Eukaryota; kingdom Metazoa; phylum Chordata; class Mammalia; order Primates; family Lemuridae; genus Eulemur; species Eulemur rufifrons. Next base: position 2,590,710 of record NW_027182815.1, on the reverse strand, counting down.
CATTGTTTTAAAATGCAGGAAAATTTTGCAAGTTAGCATTATAATTAGTAGCTGGAGGCTACGGTGTTTTTTTTTTTTTCCTGTGGGGTCGGTGTGGATGTGTTGGTCAGGCCCTCTGTCAGTTCGCTGGTTTGTTTTTATTATCCCCAGAGAGGAGAAGTGGGTATTAGTATGGCAGGTGAAAACTGCGGATCTGTTTCAGAGAATTAAACAGGATCCGCATGGTAATCCCGTTCCTTTAAGAATCCTTTGCTTCATGAGCTGGGAATCCACCATGGTTCTATATACTTCTCTATGCGTGGGCACAGGAAACTGGCTTGTTCCAAGAAGTATACCTCAGAGCTTTTCAATTAACCAGTATGTTGAAAATCCTTTGCAGGTTTTCAGCGTTTCACCATAATTGTGATAACGTGTGTATGTGCCTACTGAAACCAAATATGGCTGCTACGGCATAACTATGCTGAGGCGTAGCTGACTTGGTGTTGCCTATTTTTCTCAGTGGAGACTGACAAGAAGCCATTCTTCTAAGTATCATCCCACCATCATTTCTCCATTGTTTAAAAATGCAGGGAAATTTTGCAAATTGGCATTATAATTAGTAGCTGGAGTGTACTTTTGTTTTTGTGGGGTCGGTAAGGATGGGTGTTCAGGCCCTCTGTCAGATCGCTGGTTTGGTTTTATTATCCCCAGAGAAGAGTAGTGGGCATGTGTTTGGCAGGTGAAAAGGGCGGATTCTGTTTCAGAGAATTAAACAGGATCAGCATACTCATCTCATTCTTTAAGAATCCTTTGCTTCATCAGCTGGGATTCCACCATGTTTCTATATACTCCTCTATGCGTGGGCACAGGTACCTGCTTGTTCCAAGAAGTATGCCGCATTGCTTTTCAATTAAGCAGTACGTTGAAAATTATTTGCAGGTGTTCAGGGTTTCACCATAATTGTGATAACGTTTGTTTGTGCCTCCTGAAGCCCAAGATGGCTGCCACGAACATAACGATACTGAGGCGTAGCTGATTTGGCTTTCCCTATTATTGTTAGTGGAGACTGACAAGAATCCATTCTTCTAAGTATCATCTCACCATCATTTTTCCATTGTTTAAAAATGCAGGATAATTTTGCAAGTTAGCATTATAATTAGTAGCTGGAGGCTACGGTGTTTTTTTTTTTGTTTTTTTTTTTCCTGTGGGGTCGGTGTGGATGTGTTGGTCAGGCCCTCTGTCAGTTCGCTGGTTTGTTTTTATTATCCCCAGAGAGGAGAAGTGGGTATTAGTATGGCAGGTGAAAACTGCAGATCTGTTTCAGAGAATTAAACAGGATCCGCATGGTAATCCCGTTCCTTTAAGAATCCTTTGCTTCATGAGCTGGGAATCCACCATGGTTCTATATACTTCTCTATGCATGGGCACAGGAAATTGGCTTTTTCCAAGAAGTATGTCTCAGAGCTTTTCAATTAACCAGTATGTTGAAAATCCTTTGCAGGTTTTCAGCGTTTCACCATAATTGTGATAACGTGTGTATGTGCCTTCTGAAACCAAATATGGCTGCTACCGACATAACTATGCTGAGGCGTAGCTGACTTGGTGTTGCCTATTTTTGTCAGTGGAGACTGACAAGAAGCCATTCTTCTAAGTATCATCCCACCATCATTTCTCCATTGTTTAAAAATGCAGGGAAATTTTGCAAATTGGCATTATAATTAGTAGCTGGAGGGTACTTTTTTTTGTGGGGTTGGTCAGGATGGGTGTTCAGGCCCTCTGTCAGATCGCTGGTTTGTTTTTATTATCGCCAGAGAAGAGTAGTGGGCATGTGTTTGGCAGGTGAAAAGTGCGGATTCTGTTTAAGAGAATTAAACAGGATCCGCATGGTGATCTCATTCCTTTAAGAATCCTTTGCTTCATCAGCTGGGATTCCACCATGTTTCTATATACTCCTCTATGCGTGGGCACAGGTACCTGGCTTGTTCCAAGAAGTATGCTGAAGAGTTTTCATATTAACCAGTACGTTGAAAATTATTTGCAGGTTTTCAGCGTTTCACCATAATTTTGATATCGTTCGTATGTGCCTCCTGAAACCCAAGAAGGCTGCGACGGCCATAACTATGCTGAGGAGTAGCTGACTTGGTGTTGCCTATTTTTGTTAGTGGAGACAGACAAGAAGCCATTCTTCTAAGTATCATCCCACCACCATTTTTCCATTGTTTTAAAATGCAGGGAAATTTTGCAAGTTAGCATTATAATTAGTAGCTGGAGGGTACGGTTTTGTTTTTTGTGTGGTGGATGTGGATGGGGGGGTCAGGCCCTCTGTCAGTTCGCTGGTTAGTTTTTATTATCCCCAGAGAGGAGAAGTGGACATGTGTTTGGCAGGTGAAAAGGGCGGATTCTGTTTCAGAGAATTAACGATGATCCCCATGGTCATCCCGTTCCTTTAATTATCCTTAAATTCATCAGCTGGAAATCCACCATGGTTCTATATACTCCTCTTTGTGTGGGAACAGGTAACTGGCTTGTTCCAAGAAGTATGCCGCAGAGCTTTTCAATTAACCAGTACGTTGAAAATTATTTGCAGGTGTTCAGCGTTTCACCATAATTGTGATAACGTTTGTTTGTGCCTCCTGAAACCCAAGATGGCTGCCACGAACATAACGATGCTGAGGCGTAGCTGATTTGGTTTTGCCTATTTTTGTTAGTGGAGACTGACAAGAATCCATTCTTCTAAGTATCATCTCACCATCATTTTTCCATTGTTTAAAAATGCAGTAAAATTTTGCAGGTTAGCATTATAATTAGTAGCTGGAGGCTACGGTGTTTTTTTTTTTTTTCCTGTGGGGTCTGTGTGGATGTGTTGGTCAGGCCCTCTGTCAGTTCGCTGGTTTGTTTTTATTATCGCCAGAGAAGAGTAGTGGGCATGTGTTTGGCAGGTGAAAAGTGCGGATTCTGTTTCAGAGAATTAAACAGGATCCGCATGGTCATCTCATTCCTTTAAGAATCCTTTGCTTCATCAGCTGGGATTCCACCATGTTTCTATATACTCCTCTATGCGTGGGCACAGGTACCTGGCTTGTTCCAAGAAGTATGCCGCAGAGCTTTTCAATTAACCACTACGTTGAAAATTATTTGCAGGTTTTCAGCGTTTCACCATAATTGTGATAACGTTTTTATGTGCCTCCTGAAACCCAAGAAGGCTGCGACAGACATAACTATGCTGAGGAATAGCTGACTTGGTGTTGCCTATTTTTGTTAGTGGAGACAGACAAGAAGCCATTCTTCTAAGTATCATCCCACCACCATTTTTCCATTGTTTTAAAATGCAGGGAAATTTTGCAAGTTAGCATTATAATTAGTAGCTGGAGGGTATGGTTTTTTTGTGTGTGTGGTCGATGTGGATGGGGGGGGTGAGGCCCTCTGTCAGTTCGCTGGTTAGTTTTTATTATCCCCGGAGAGGAGAAGTGGGCATGTGTTTGGCAGGTGAAAAGGGCAGATTCTGTTTCAGAGAATTAACGATGATGCCCATGGTCATCCCGTTCCTTTAATAATCCTTTACTTCATCAGCTGGAAATCCACCATGGTTCTATATTCTCCTCTTTACGTGGGAACAGGTAACTGGCTGGTTCCAAGAAGTATGCCGGAGAGCTTTTCAATTAACCACTACGTTGAAAATTATTTGCAGGTGTTCAGCGTTTCACCATAATTGTGATAACGTTTGTTTGTGCCTCCTGAAACCCAAGAAGGCTGCGACAGACATAACTATGCTGAGGAGTAGCTGACTTGGTGTTGCCTATTTTTGTTAGTGGAGACTGACAAGAAGCCATTCTTCTAAGTATCATCCCACCACCATTTTTCCATTGTTTTAAAATGCAGGGAAATTTTGCAAGTTAGTATTATAATTAGTAGCTGGAGGGTCCTTTTTTTTTTGTGGGGTCGCTTTGGATGTGGGTGCAAGGCCCTCTAGATGTTCGCTGGTTTGTTTTTATTATCCCCAGAGAGGAGAAGTGGGCATGTGTTTGGCAGGTGAAAAGGGCGGATTCTGTTTCAGAGAATTAACGATGATCCCCATGCTCATCTCGTTCCTTTAATAATCCTTTACTTCATCAGCTGGAAATCCACCATGGTTCTATATACTCCTCTTTGCGTGGGAACAGGTAACTGGCTTGTTCCAAGAAGTATGCCGCACAGCTTTTCAATTAACCACTACGTTGAAAATTATTTGCAGGTGTTCAGCGTTTCACCATAATTGTGATAACGTTTGTTTGTGCCTCCTGAAACCCAAGATGGCTGCCACGAACATAACGATGCTGAGGCGTAGCTGATTTGGTTTTGCCTATTTTTCTTAGTGGAGACTGACAAGAATCCATTCTTCTAAGTATCATCTCACCATCATTTTTCCATTGTTTAAAAATGTAGGAAAATTTTGCAAGTTAGCATTATAATTAGTAGCTGGAGGCTACGGTGTTTTTTTTTTTTTCCTGTGGGGTCGGTGTGGATGTGTTGGTCAGGCCCTCTGTCAGTTCGCTGGTTTGTTTTTATTATCCCCAGAGAGGAGAAGTGGGTATTAGTATGGCAGGTGAAAACTGCGGATCTGTTTCAGAGAATTAAACAGGATCCGCATGGTAATCCCGTTCCTTTAAGAATCCTTTGCTTCATGAGCTGGGAATCCACCATGGTTCTATATACTTCTCTATGCGTGGGCACAGGAAACTGGCTTGTTCCAAGAAGTATACCTCAGAGCTTTTCAATTAACCAGTATGTTGAAAATCCTTTGCAGGTTTTCAGCGTTTCACCATAATTGTGATAACGTGTGTATGTGCCTACTGAAACCAAATATGGCTGCTACGGACATAACTATGCTGAGGCGTAGCTGACTTGGTGTTGCCTATTTTTGTCAGTGGAGACTGACAAGAAGCCATTCTTCTAAGTATCATCCCACCATCATTTCTCCATTGTTTAAAAATGCAGGGAAATTTTGCAAATTGGCATTATAATTAGTAGCTGGAGTGTACTTTTGTTTTTGTGGGGTCGGTAAGGATGGGTGTTCAGGCCCTCTGTCAGATCGCTGGTTTCGTTTTATTATCCCCAGAGAAGAGTAGTGGGCATGTGTTTGGCAGGTGAAAAGGGCGGATTCTGTTTCAGAGAATTAAACAGGATCAGCATACTCATCTCATTCTTTAAGAATCCTTTGCTTCATCAGCTGGGATTCCACCATGTTTCTATATACTCCTCTATGCGTGGGCACAGGTACCTGGCTTGTTCCAAGAAGTATGCCGCAGAGCTTTTCAATTAAGCAGTACGTTGAAAATTATTTGCAGGTGTTCAGGGTTTCACCATAATTGTGATAACGTTTGTTTGTGCCTCCTGAAACCCAAGATGGCTGCCACGAACATAACGATACTGAGGCGTAGCTGATTTGGTTTTCCCTATTATTGTTAGTGGAGACTGACAAGAATCCATTCTTCTAAGTATCATCTCACCATCATTTTTCCATTGTTTAAAAATGCAGGATAATTTTGCAAGTTAGCATTATAATTAGTAGCTGGAGGCTACGGTGTTTTTTTTTTTTTTTTCCTGTGGGGTCGGTGTGGATGTTTTGGTCAGGCCCTCTGTCAGTTCGCTTGTTTGTTTTTATTATCCCCAGAGAGGCGAAGTGGGTATTAGTATGGCAGGTGAAAACTGCGGATCTGTTTCAGAGAATTAAACAGGATCCGCATGGTAATCCCGTTCCTTTAAGAATCCTTTGCTTCATGAGCTGGGAATCCACCATGGTTCTATATACTTCTCTATGCGTGGGCACAGGAAACTGACTTGTTCCAAGAAGTATGCCTCAGAGCTTTTCAATTAACCAGTATGTTGAAAATCCTTTGCAGGTTTTCAGCGTTTCACCATAATTGTGATAACGTGTGTATGTGTCTCCTGAAACCCAATATGGCTGCCAAGGACATAAGTATGCTGAGGCGTAGCTGACTTCGTGTTGCCTATTTTTGTTAGTGGAGACTGACAAGAAGCCATTCTTCTAAGTATCATCCCGCCATCATTTTTCCATTGTTTAAAAATGCAGAGAAATTTTGCAAGTTAGCATTATAATTAGTAGCTGGAGGGTACTTTTTTTTTTTTTTGGTGGGGTCAGTGTGGATGGGTTGGTCAGGCCATCTGTCAATTCACTGGTTTGTTTTTATTATCCCCAGAGAGGAGAAGTGGGCATGTGTTTGGCAGGTGAAAAGTGCGGATTCTGTTTCAGAGAATTAAACAGGATCCGCATGGTCATCTCATTCCTTTAAGAATCCTTTGCTTCATCAGCTGGGATTCCACCATGTTTCTATATACTCCTCTATGCGTGGGCACAGGTACCTGGCTTGTTCCAAGAAGTATGCCGCAGAGCTTTTCAATTAACCAGTACGTTGAAAATTATTTGCAGGATTTCAGCGTTTCACCATAATTTTGACAACGTTTCTATGTGCCTCCTGAAACCCAAGAAGGCTGCGACGGACATAACTATGCTGAGGAGTAGCTGACTTGGTGTTGCCTATTTTTGTTAGTGGAGACTGACAAGAAGCCATTCTTCTAAGTATCATCACACCACCATTTTTGCATTGTTTTAAAATGCAGGGAAATTTTGCAAGTTAGCATTATAATTAGTAGCTGGAGGGTACGGTTTTTTTGTGTGTGTGGTCGATGTGGATGGGGGGGTCAGGCCCTCTGTCAGTTCGCTGGTTAGTTTTTATTATCCCCAGAGAGGAGAAGTGGGCATGTGTTTGGCAGGTAAAAAGGGCGGATTCTGTTTCAGAGAATTAACGATGATCCCCATGGTCATCCCTTTCCTTTAATAATCCTTTACTTCATCAGCTGGAATTCCACCATGGTTCTATATACTCCTCTTTGCGTGGGAACAGGTAACTGGCTTGTTCCAAGAAGAATGCCGCAGAGCTTTTCAATTAACCAGTACGTTGAAAATTATTTGCAGGTGTTCAGCGTTTCACCATAATTGTGATAACGTTTGTTTGTGCCTCCTGAAACCCAAGATGGCTGCCAGGAACATAACTATGCTGAGGCGTAGCTGACTTGGTTTAGCCTATTTTTGTTAGTGGAGACTGACAAGAATCCATTCTTCTAAGTATCATCTCACCATCATTTTTCCATTGTTTAAAAATGCAGGATAATTTTGCAAGTTAGCATTATAATTAGTAGCTGGAGGCTACGGTGTTTTTTTTTTTTTTCCTGTGGGGTCGGTGTGGATGTGTTGGTCATGCCCTCTGTCAGTTCGCTGGTTTGTTTTTATTATCCCCAGAGAGGAGAAGTGGGTATTAGTATGGCAGGTGAAAACTGCGGATCTGTTTCAGAGAATTAAACAGGATCCGCATGGTAATCCCGTTCCTTTAAGAATCCTTTGCTTCATGAGCTGGGAATCCACCATGGTTCTATATACTTCTCTATGCGTGGGCACAGGATACTGGCTTGTTCCAAGAAGTATGCCTCAGAGCTTTTCAATTAACCAGTATGTTGAAAATCCTTTGCAGGTTTTCAGCGTTTCACCATAATTGTGATAACATGTGTATGTGTCTCCTGAAACCCAATATGGCTGCCAAGGACATAAGAATGCTGAGGCGTAGCTGACTTCGTGTTGCCTATTTTTGTTAGTGGAGACTGACAAGAAGCCATTCTTCTAAGTATCATCCCGCCATCATTTTTCCATTGTTTTAAAATGCAGGGAAATTTTGCAAGTTAGCATTATAATTAGTAGCTGGAGGGTACTTTTTTTTTTTTTTGTGGGGTCAGTGTGGATGGGTTGGTCAGGCCATCTGTCAATTCACTGGTTTCTTTCTATTATCCCCAGAGAGTAGAAGTGGGCATGTGTTTTCAGGTGAAAAGTGCGGATTCTGTTTCAGAGAATTAAACAGGATCCGCATGGTCATCTCATTCCTTTAAGAATCCTTTGCTTCATCATCTGGGATTCCAGCATGTTTCTATATACTCTTCTATGCGTGGGCACAGGTACCTGGCTTGTTCCAAGAAATATGCCGCAGAGCTTTTCAATTAATCAGTACGTTGAAAATTATTTGCAGGTGTTCAGCGTTTCACCATAATTGTGATAACGTTTGTTTGTGCCTCCTGAAACCCAAGATGGCTGCCACGAACATAATGATACTGAGGCGTAGCTGACTTGGTTTTCCCTATTTTTATTAGTGGAGACTGACAAGAATCCATTCTTCTAAGTATAATCTCACCATCATTTTTCTATTGTTTAAAAATGCAGGAAAATTTTGCAAGTTAGCATTATAATTAGTAGCCGGAGGCTACGGTGTTTTTTTTTTTTTTTTTTTCCTGTGGGGTCGGTGTGGATGTGTTGGTCAGGCCCTCTGTCAGTTCGCTGGTTTGTTTTTATTATCCCCAGAGAGGAGAAGTGGGTATTAGTATGGCAGGTGAAAAGTGCGGATTCTGTTTCAGAGAATTAAACAGGATCCGCATGGTAATCCCGTTCCTTTAAGAATCCTTTGCTTCATGAGCTGGGAATCCACCATGGTTCTATATACTTCTCTATGCGTGGGCACAGGAAACTGGCTTGTTCCAAGAAGTATGCCTCAGAGCTTTTCAATTAACCAGTATGTTGAAAATCCTTTGCAGGTTTTCAGCGTTTCACCATAATTGTGATAACGTGTGTATGTGCCTACTGAAACCAAATATGGCTGCTATGGACATAACTATGCTGAGCCGTAGCTGACTTGGTGTTGCCTATTTTTTTCAGTGGAGACTGACAAGAAGCCATTCTTCTAAGTATCATCCCACCATCATTTCTCCATTGTTTAAAAATGCAGGGAAATTTTGCAAATTGGCATTATAATTAGTAGCTGGAGGGTACTTTTTTTTTTGTGGGGTCGGTCAGGATGGGTGTTCAGGTGTTGAGCCTACGAATACTGAGTTGTAGAAATGCCCCCTGTATTTCTGGAGACAAGATTTGATTTCAGAAGTCAAATAAGGCTTTGCCTTAAGGAAAAGATAAATGTGTTAGTTCAAAAGCTGCCTCGTCTCAGGAGGGCGTCTTGCTGGTCAGTAGAAGCTGCATCTCAAGGAGACAGCTGTAAACTGGGCCTTTGGTTCTCACCTGTTTTGAAAGACAAGGCAGGCCTCCCTTAGGACCAAAGGTTGCTGGTGCTGGTGACAGGTGGACCCCCGGAGATGAAAGCTAATCACATAGATATGCTAATGCCCAAGCCGGGCCCAGATGGAACCATGCGGTTCAAGTAATTAACACAAAGCACAGCCCATGTTGACTTCTGGGATCATCTCTGTCTCCAAGAACACAATCACCAGAGCCAAGATGTCTCTGTTTGTTGCTAAAGTAATAGCCTTATCATAAAACTTAGAAGTTTGCCCCAAGAAGATTTTATAACCCATTGTTCCCCTAGTTAGAGTTAGTTAAAGGATCTGTAGTAGACTTTTAGGAGACTTTGACCCTAAAGCAAACTGCCTGTTAGTATCAAAATCCCGTTGCCCTTGGCAACCGGAGCCTGTATGTACCCTATATAATACCTGTGTGGAGTTTCAGTCGGGGAAATATTTGATGCGGGTAAAATATTTCCATCCGGATACCCTCCTTTATCTATTTTCATAAACTTTCACTTTATAAACAAACAAACAAAAAAAAAGGACCTCTTTACGGGGAGCGTAGCTAACTCCCCGCAAACTGGCGTAGTCGGCAGGACACTCCGATAGGGTCTTGAAGGCAAAAGGCTTTGCTCGAGCGAAGAGTTCCCGAATTGCATCGCAAGGGACCTGGAGTGGATTGAAAGTCACGCGCGCGTCTTACCTAGTGAGAGGTAAGTGAACATCTCCAGGGCAAAGTAAATTATTATTCTGTCCGGATTAAAATAATGAGGAAGACTATCTTTTCTGAGTATGTGGAATTGTTTAGAGCTTATTAAAGAGTACTAGAGTAATTGCCAAAAAGAAAAATCTCGAGAAATTGTTAATTTAATTTCCAAGCACTGTGATTGGTTCCCACCTCCGGGTGAGTTCAAGCTGCAGCAAAAGTAGTTGACGCTGAAAACATTATGAAAAGCGCTCCGAAAATAAATAAATAAATAAATAAATTAAATTTCTCTATGTATTTAAAAGCTCTGCTCTTTAATTTCTCAAGCTCTACAGCTGTTTCATTCTAACTCAGAATTCTCTTTTAGCGAGACGGAGGATATCCGTCCTAAAATAAGCTTAGTAAAAGATCTGGAGCCTGTTTTTAGCAGAAAAGAGAAGGTCAATTGGGACCTTCCGTCTGCATTGGGCCAGGATAAGACAAAGCCAATAAAAGTAGGTACCGACCCTCTTCTCGGGTCTATAGAAAATATAGAAAAGAGAAAAAGAAAGAATTCTAAAGGAGAACTTTCACTTTAAGAGCTCTCTGCGTGGCTCAAGTCAGCCGCTTTAAGCTTGGGAACCGCTACTCTCTAATGCAAATGATTCCCTGAAGCATGATCCACCGTTGAGAGAGGCTGTTAAAAAAAAAAAAAACTTTTAAAAAACAAACTAAGATCTTAGAAAAGATGATCAGGTTATTGCTCAAATTCAACAGTGCTGTATTAGAACATAAGAGAAGATAGCTTCTCCTAAACAGTCTGTGTTTTCTTGTGTAAGATGTTAAAGAAAATGTTAATGAAACTTATGTAGATTTTATCACTAGATTACAAGATGTGCAAAAAACGGTTAGTCCGCCTGACTTAAAAAATTTAATATTACATATATTGGCTTTTAATAATACTAATTCAAAATGTTAGCGGCTTTTACATCCGCCGCTCAAAAAAAAAAAAAAAAAGGGTTTCGCCGAAAAGTTAAATCAGAGGCTTTTAAAATACAAATGTTGGCTGAGGCTAGCAGTGGGAAAGGCATTCCCAGAAAGCAAAAAACTGTCGTAAAATGTCTCGATTACGTCCGTAAAGGACATTTTGGAAAAAAAAAAAAAATTATAAACAACTTTCCGGAGCTTTTATCACTGACCGGAGCTCTCTTACCTTAAAAGGGATTTCAGTACATTTGGGTATAGTTGATTCAGATTACTCAGGAAAAATTTCAGTTAATGATGAGTTCCAATTTTGATTATCTTATTCAGGCTAGAGACCGTATTGCACAACTTCTATTGTTACCTTATATACAGAAGTTCTAAGGCAAGGAGGTTTTGGGAGCACTGGAACTAAAGTGTATTGGCAAGCTTTAATTAATGACCAGAGACCTCAATTAGAGATTAAGTTAAATGGCAAATCTTTTGTTGGACTTGTAGATACTGGGGCTGATGTTACAATTATTTCTAAAAGTTTTTGGCCAAAGGCTTGGCCTTTACAAGAAGTTCCTACTGTTCTTACCGGAATAGGAACGATGACTGACATATTTCAAAGTCGACAAATTTTAAATTGTTCAGGTCCTGATGGACAGACAGCCACTTTAAAACCTTACGTGGCTAACATCACTATTAATTTGTGGGGAAGAGATTTGTTACAGCAATGGGGAGCATACATCAATATACCTAATACATCTGCTCCTGCTAAACAGATTATGTTAAATATGAATTATAACCCTTGTTTTGGTTTGGGTAAAAGGAGCCAAGGGGCTAAGACTTTCGAGGCACCAAAGGCACATACTTCTCGGCATGGTTTATGCTATCCAAATTTTGGATAGCGGCCACTGCTGCTGAAAAGCACCATTATGCTCTGGCTTTAAATTGGATATCACAAAAGCCTATATGGACAGAGCAGTGGCCACTAAACCAAGAAAAATTGGGTGCTCTTCAAATATTAGGAGAAGAACAATTACAAGCAGGACATATAGAGGAGTCCACCAGTCCGTGGAATTCTCCTATATTTGTTATTAAAAAGAAATCTGGCAAATGGCAAATGTTAACTGATTTAAAAATAATCAATATAATTATACAATTAATAATCAAGCCAAACGTATTGTTTCTCATTGTCCCACTTGTCAATTAATTAATCAGCTTAAATTTTCTGCAGGACTTAATCCTCGAGGTCTCTCGCCAAATGAATTATGGCAAATGGATGTTACTCATATTCCTAAATTTGGCAAGTTAGGTATTGTACGTGTTACTGTAGATACTTATTCCAGTCTTATTATGGCTACTCCATCCTCTGGAGAAACTGTTAGACATGTACTTTCACGTTTACACTCCTGTTTTGTATAAATGGGAGTCCCAGCCACCATTAAAACTGACAATGGCCCTGCTTACACTAGTCATTCTTTTGCAGCTTTTTATATTAAATGAGACATCAAGCACATTACTGGCATTCCTTATAATCCTCAAGGACAAGGTATTATAGAACGTACACATCAAACTTTAAAAAACATGTTATTAAAACAAAAAGGGGGAGGTAGACAGTCTCCCAAAGACAGAATAAATCAAGCCTTATTTACCTAAAATTTTTTGAATATTCATAAGGAAGATAAATTAACAGCAATAGAAAAGCATTGGAATGGGAGTCCACAATCAGACTCTTTCCCTCACCAGCCTATCTGGTGGAAAGATAATGTAGAAAATAAATGGAAAAAAGGATGGGCAAAGGTGTGGGGGAGAGTTTTTGCTTGTGTTTTGACAGATGACAGACCAACAGTCTGGATTCCAAGCAGAAGAATCAAACCCAGAGTGGAAACTCAAGGGGAAAAAGCAGAAGACACGTCAGGCACAGACCATGACGTGGGGACAGCTGAAGAGAACATACAAAGAAGCAGACAAGATATTGAACCGGACATTTGTACCTAAAACGTCTGTAAATCTTTTTCTTGCCATGATCTGCGTGGTGAGCATGGTGGTAAGAGTGTCTGGCAACCAGACACATCACTATTGGGCATTCTAAAATTGCACCCACAGATATACCCCTTTGTAAGAAAGTAATAATTTCTGATCCTAAAACTTGGGTACAATGGGACAATTATAGAGCTCACACGGGGCGCATTCTTGCTGGGTCCACATCTTATGGTGTTGTCCTAGACTGGAGTCCCTATGGACATCCTGCCTCCTCTCACAATTTTAAAAAGCTTCATTGGAATAAAACTGCCACCTCGATGTCTGTAAAAGACACTGACCTTAAAAGTCATATTACATGGCTCAATGATGGTATGAGCTCTCCAGCTCCTCATATTTTAGATGGCCCTATTCATGATCAATTGTGGAAAATATCAGCTGCTTTGCACCCTTTGCAGGCCTGGATTAGCACACACACTGGATACAAACAATAGCCGAGAATGGACTTTTAATTTAAATTCTACTCATTATATTCAAGTTTGTGTTAGACTGCCTTACTTATTTATGATTGGACATGCTGTTTATAAAGAACCTTCTTTCCTAGTGACCTGTGACAACTGTTCTTATTATACCTGTATTAAGAATTCTATAAAGTTCAACCCTTATAAAGAAACACTTTATATTTTCAAAGCCAGAACAGGACTGTGGTTACCTGTTAAAATGAATAGAGTCTGGCAAGAAACACCAGCAATGTTCCTTTTGGATAAACTACTTAACCACATTCTTAAACGTACAAAAAGATTTATTGGTCTCTTAATAGCAGCTATTTTGGGAATCATTGCTGTCACTGCTTCTGCGGCCACCGCAGGTGTGGCTCTACATCAGACCGTTCAGACCACTGAATTTGTTCAAAACTGGTACCATGATTCAAATCAATTATGGTCTACACAAAATCAAATTGACTCTAAATTAGCTACTCAAGTGGCTGACTTACAGCAAGCAGTCACCTTGTTGGGAGACCAGGTTATAAGTCTACAAAAGCAACTTAGACTTCGTTGTGATTGGAATATCACTCAATTTTGTGTTACACCTCATATATATAATCAAACTCGGTTTCCTTGGGAAAACATCAAAAAACATCTACTTAATCAAGGAAATCTGACTGAAGAGATTAAAAATTTACAACAAGAAATATTAAGTACCTTCAGTCACAAACTTAAATTGCTCTCTGAAGCTGACATTATTGATGACATCTCTTCTGGTTTGGAGTCAGCTGATCCACTTTATCATCTTAAGATCTATGGGAGTTCCACTATTGTAACTTTTAGCATTATTTTAATCCTTTGCTTGTGTTTATTTATAGTCTGGAGAAAACTCCGAAGCAGACAAGAATCCAGAGACCAACTCCTCGCTGTGATGGCTGTCCAACTCCATCAACTTTCTTCAAAAAATAAAAAAGGGGGAGATGTTGAGCCTAAGAATACTGAGTTGTAGAAATGCCCCCTGTATTTCTGGAGACAAGATTTGATTTCAGAAGTCAAATAAGGCTTTGCCTTAAGGAAAAGATAAATGTGTTAGTTCAAAAGCTGCCTCATCTCAGGAGGGCGTCTTGCTGGTCAGTAGAAGCTGCATCTCAAGGAGACAGCTGTAAACTGGGCCTTTGGTTCTCACCTGTTTTGAAAGACAAGGCAGGCCTCCCTTAGGACCAAAGGTTGCTGGTGCTGCTGACAGGTGGACCCCCGGAGATGAGAGCTAATCAGATAGATATGCTAATGCCCAAGCCGGGCCCAGATGGAACCATGCGGTTCAAGTAATTAACACAAAGCACAGCCCATGTTGACTTCTGGGATCATCTCTGTCTCCAAGAACACAATCACCAGAGCCAAGATGTCTCTGTTTGTTGCTAAAGTAATAGCCTTATCATAAAACTTAGAAGTTTGCCCCAAGAAGATTTTATAACCCATTGTTCCCCTAGTTAGAGTTAGTTAAAGGATCTGTAGTAGACTTTTAGGAGACTTTGACCCTAAAGCAAACTGCCTGTTAGTATCAAAATCCCGTTGCGCTTGGCAACCGGAGCCTGTATGTACCCTATATAATACCTGTGTGGAGTTTCAGTCGGGGAAATATTTGATGCGGGTAAAATATTTCCATCCGGATACCCTTCTTTATCTATTTTCATAAACTTTCACTTTATAAACTATATCTTTGGCTCTGTGTATTATTATTGCCATTACTTTATATTTTTATATCTGTTTCCTACTATATTTTTCATCCTTTGCGATGATCCCTGCCTGAGAGACCTGATCGGAAGAAAAAACCTCTTTGCAGGGAGCGTAGCTAACTCCCTGCAAACTGGCGTAGTCAACTTAGAGATCTGATCAGAACAAAGAGAAAAGGACCTCTTTGCGGGGAGCGTAGCTAACTCCCCGAATTCAGGACCTCTGTCAGATCGCTGGATTGTTTTTATTATCCCCAGAGAAGAGTAGTGGGCATGTGTTTGGCAGGTGAAAAGTGCGGATTCTGTTTCAGAGAATTAAACAGGATCCGCATGGTCATCTCATTCCTTTAAGAATCCTTTGCTTCATCAGCTGGGATTCCACCATGTTTCTATACACTCCTCTATGCGTGGGCACAGGTACCTGGCTTGTTCCAAGAAGTATGCTGGAGAGATTTCAAATTAACCAGTACGTTGAAAATTATTTGCAGGTTTTCAGCGATTCACCATAATTTTGATAACGTTTGTTTGTGCCTCCTGAAACCCAAGAAGGCTGCGACGGACATAACTATGCTGAGGAGTAGCTGACTTGGTGTTGCCTATTTTTGTTAGTGGAGAATGACAAGAAGCCATTCTTCTAAGTATCATCCCACCACCATTTTTGCATTGATTTAAAATGCAGGGAAATTTTGCAAGTTAGCATTATAATTAGTAGCTGGAGGGTACGGTTTTTTTGTGTGTGTGGTCGATGTGGATGGGGGGGCTCAGGCCCTCTGTCAGTTCGCTGGTTAGTTTTTATTATCCCCAGAGAGGAGAAGTGGGCATGTGTTTGGCAGGTGAAAAGGGCGGATTCTGTTTCAGAGAATTAACGATGATCCCCATGCTCATCCCGTTCCTTTAATAATCCTTTACTTCATCAGCTGGAAATCCACCATGGTTCTATATACTCCTCTTTGCGTGGGAACAGGTAACTGGCTTGTTCCAAGAAGTATGCCGCAGAGCTTTTCAATTAACCAGTACGTTGAAAATTATTTGCAGGTGTTCAGCGTTTCACCATAATTGTGATAACGTTTGTTTGTGCCTCCTGAAACCCAAGATGGCTGACACGAACATAACTATGCTGAGGCGTAGCTGACTTGGTTTTGCCTATTTTTGTTAGTGGAGACTGACAAGTATCCATTCTTCTAAGTATCATCCCACCATCATTTTTCCATTGTTTAAAAATGCAGGAAAATTTTGCAAGTTAGCATTATAATTAGTAGCTGGAGGCTACGGTGTTTTTTTTTTTTTTCCTGTGGGGTCGGTGTGGATGTGTTGGTCATGCCCTCTGTCAGTTCGCTGGTTTGTTTTTATTATCCCCAGAGAGGAGAAGTGGGTATTAGTATGGCAGGTGAAAACTGCGGATCTGTTTCAGAGAATTAAACAGGATCCGCATGGTAATCCCATTCCTTTAAGAATCCTTTGCTTCATGAGCTGGGAATCCACCATGGTTCTATATACTTCTCTATGCGTGGGCACAGGAAACTGGCTTGTTCCAAGAAGTATGCCTCAGAGCTTTTCAATTAACGAGTATGTTGAAAATCCTTTGCAGGTTTTCAGCGTTTCACCATAATTGTGATAAAGTCTGTATGTGTCTCCTGAAACCCAATATGACTGCCAAGGACATAAGTATGCTGAGGCGTAGCTGACTTCGTGTTCCCTATTTTTGTTAGTGGAGACTGACATGAAGCCATTCTTTTAAGTATCATCCCACCATCATTTTTCCATTTTTTAAAAATGCAGGGAAATTTTGCAAGTTAGCATTATAATTAGTAGCTGGAGGGTACTGTTTTTTTTTTTTTTTTTTGTGGGGTCAGTGTGGATGGGTTGGTCAGGCCATCTGTCAATTCACGGGTTTGTTTTTATTATCCCCAGAGAGGAGAAGTGGGCATATATTTGGCAGGTGAAAAGTGCGGATTCTGTTTCAGAGAATTAAACAGGATCGGCATCGTCATCTCATTCCTTTAAGAATCCTTTGCTTCATCAGCTGGGATTCCACCATGTTTCCATATACTCCTCTATGCGTGGGCACAGGTACCTGGCTTGTTCCAAGAAGTATGCTGGAGAGTTTTCAAATTAACCAGTACGTTGAAAATTATTTGCAGGTTTTCAGCGTTTCACCATAATTTTGATAACGTTTGTATGTGCCTCCTGAAACCCAAGAAGGCTGCGACGGACATAACTATGATGAGGAGTAGCTGACTTGGTGTTGCCTATTTTTGTTAGTGGAGACAGACAAGAAGCCATTCTTCTAAGTATCATCTCACCACCATTTTTCCATTGTTTTAAAATGCAGGGAAATTTTGCAAGTTAGCATTATAATTAGTAGCTGGAGGTTACGGTTTATTTTTGTGTGTGGTCGATGTGGATGGGGGGGTCAGGCCCTCTGTCAGTTCGCTGGATAGTTTTTATTATAACCAGAGAGGAGAAGTGGGCATGTGTTTGGCCGGAGAAAAGGGCAGATTCTGTTTCAGAGAATTAACGATGATCCCCATGGTCATCCCGTTCCTTTAATAATCCTTTACTTCATCAGCTGGAAATCCACCATGGTTCTATATACTCCTCTTTGCGTGGGAACAGGTAACTGGCTTGTTCCAAGAAGTATGCCGCAGAGCTTTTCAATTAACCACTACGTTGAAAATTATTTGCAGGTGTTCAGCGTTTCACCATAATTGTGATAACGTTTGTTTGTGCCTCCTGAAACCCAAGAAGGCTGCGACGGACATAACTATGCTGAGGAATAGCTGACTTGGTGTTGCCTATTTTTGTTAGTGGAGACTGACAAGAAGCCATTTTTCTAAGTATCATCCCACCATCATTTCTCCATTGTTTAAAAATGCAGGGAAATTTTGCAAGTTAGCATTATAATTAGTAGCTGGAGGCTATGGTATTTTTATTTTTTTTTTCCTGTGGGGTCTGTGTGGATGTGTTGGTCAGGCCCTCTGTAAGTTCGCTGGTTTGTTTTTATTATCCCCAGAGAGGAGAAGTGGGTATTAGTATGGCAGGTGAAAACTGCGGATCTGTTTCAGAGAATTAAACAGGATCCGCATGGTAATCCTGTTCCTTTAAGAATCCTTTGCTTCATGAGCTGGGAATCCACCATGGCTCTATATACTTCTCTATGAGTGGGCACAGGAAACTGGCTTGTTCCAAGAAGTATGCCTCAGAGCTTTTCAATTAACCAGTATGTTGAAAATCCTTTGCAGGTTTTCAGCGTTTCACCATAATTGTGATAACGTGTGTATGTGTCTCCTGAAACCCAATATGGGTGCCAAGGACATAAGTATGCTGAGGCGTAGCTGACTTCGTGTTGCTTATTTTTGTTAGTGGAGACTGACAAGAAACCATTTTTCTAAGTATCATCCCACCATCATTTTTCCATTGTTTAAAAATGCAGGGAAATTTTGCAAGTTAGCATTATAATTAGTAAGTGGAGGGTACTTTTTTTTTTTTTTGTGGGGTCAGTGTGAATGGGTTGGTCAGGCCATCTGTCAATTCACTGGTTGGTTTTTATTATCCCCAGAGAGGAGAAGTGGGCATGTGTTTGGCAGGTGAAAAGTGCGGATTCTGTTTCAGAGAATTAAACAGGATCCGCATGGTCATCTCATTCCTTTAAGAATCCTTTGCTTCATCAGCTGGGATTCCACCATGTTTCTATATACTCCTCTATGCGTGGTCACAGGTACCTGGCTTGTTCCAAGAAGTATGCCGCAGAGCTTTTCAATTAACCACTACGTTGAAAATTATTTGCAGGTTTTCAGCGTTTCACCATAATTGTGATAAAGTTTGTTTGTGCCTCCTGAAACCCAAGAAGGCTGCGTCGGACATAACTATGCTGAGGAGTAGCTGACTTGGTGTTGCCTATTTTTGTTAGTGGAGACAGACAAGAAGCCATTCTTCTAAGTATCATCCCACCACCATTTTTCCATTGTTTAAAAATGCAGGGAAATTTTGCAAGTTAGCATTATAATTAGTAGCTGGAGGGTACGGTTTTTTTTTGTGTGTGGTCGATGTGGATGGGGGGGTCAGGCCCTCTGTCAGTTCGCTGGTTAGTTTTTATTATCCCTAGAGAGAAGAAGTGGGCATGTGTTTGGCAGGTGAAAAGGGCAGATTCTGTTTCAGAGAATTAACGATGATCCCCATGGTCATCCCGTTCCTTTAATAATCCTTACTTCATCAGCTGGAAATCCACCATGGATCTATATACTCCTCTTTGCGTGGGAACAGGTAAGTGGCTTGTTCCAAGAAGTGTGCCGCAGAGCTTTTCAATTAACCACTACGTTGAAAATTATTTGCAGGTGTTCAGCGTTTCACCATAATTGTGATAACGTTTGTTTGTGCCTCCTGAAACCCAAGATGGCTGCCACGAAAATAACGATTCTGAGCCGTAGCTGATTTGGTTTTGCCTATTTTTGTTAGTGGAGACTGACAAGAATCCATTCTTCTAAGTATCATCTCACCATCATTTTTCCATTGTTTAAAAATGCAGGAAAATTTTGCAAGTTAGCATTATAATTAGTAGCTGGAGGCTAAGGTGTTTTTTTTTTTTTTTTTTCCTGTGGGGTCTGTGTGGATGTGTTGGTCAGCCCTCTGTCAGTTCGCTGGTTTGTTTTTATTATCCCCAGAGAGGAGAAGTGGGTATTAGTATGGCAGGTGAAAACTGCGGATCTGTTTCAGAGAATTAAACAGGATCCGCATGGTAATCCCGTTCCTTTAAGAATCCTTTGCTTCATGAGCTGGGAATCCACCATGGTTCTATATACTTCTCTATGTGTGGGCACAGGAAACTGGCTTGTTCCAAGAAGTATGCCTCAGAGCATTTCAATTAACCAGTATGTTGAAAATCCTTTGCAGGTTTTCAGCGTTTCACCATAATTGTGATAACGTGTGTATGTGCCTACTGAAACCAAATATGGCTGATAAGGACATAACTATGCTGAGGCGTAGCTGACTTGGTGTTGCCTGTTTTTGTCAGTGGAGACTGAGAAGAAGCCATTCTTCTAAGTATCATCCCACCATCATTTCTCCATTGTTTAAAAATGCAGGGAAATTTTGCAAATTGGCATTATAATTAGTAGCTGGAGGGTACTTTTTTTTTTGTGGGGTCCGTCAGGATGGGTGTTCAGGCCCACTGTCAGATCGCTGGTTTGTTTTTATTATCCCCAGAGAAGAGTAGTGGGCATGTGTTTGGCAGGTGAAAAGTGCGGATTGTGTTTCAGAGAATTGATCAGGTTCCGCATGGTCATCTCATTCCTTTAAGAATCCTTTGCTTCATCAGCTGGGATTCCACCATGTTTCTATATACTCCTCTATGCCTGGGCACAGGTACCTGGCTTGTTCCAAGAAGTATGCTGGAGAGTTGTCAAATTAACCAGTACGTTGAAAATTATTTGCAGGTTTTCAGCATTTCACCATAATTTTGATAACGTTTGTATGTGCCTCCTGAAATCCAAGAAGGCTGCGACGGACATAACTATGCTGAAGAGTAGCTGACTTGGTGTTGCCTATTTTTGTTAGTGGAGACTGACAAGAAGCCATTCTTCTAAGAATCATCCCACCACCATTTTTCCATTTTTTTAAAATGCAGGGAACTTTTGCAAGTTAGCATTATAATTAGTAGCTGGAGGCTACGGTGTTTTTCTTTTTTTTTCCTGTGGGGTCTGTGTGGATGTGTTGGTCAGGCCCTTTGTCAGTTCGCTGGTTTGTTTTTATTATCCCCAGAGAGGAGAAGTGGGTATTAGTATGGCAGGTGAAAACTGCGGATCTGTTTCAGAGAATTAAACAGGATCCGCATGGTAATCCCGTTCCTTTACGAATCCTTTGCTTCATGAGCTGGGAATCCACCATTGTTCTATATACTTCTCTATGCGTGGGCACAGGAAACTGGGTTGCTCGAAGAAGTATGCCTCACACCTTTTCAATTAACCAGTATGTTGAAAATCCTTTGCAGCTTTTCAACGTTCCACCATAATTGAGATAACGCGTGTATGTGCCTACTGAAACCAAATATGGCTGCTACGGACATAACTATGCTGAGGCGTAGCTGACTTGGTGTTGCCTATTTTTGTCAGAGGAGACTGACAAGAAGCCATTCTTCTAAGTATCATCCCACCACCATTTCTCCATTGTTTAAAAATGCAGGGAAATTTTGCAACTTAGCATTATAATTAGTAGCTGGAGGGTACGGTATTTTTTTTGTGTGTGTGGTCGATGTGGATGGGGGGGTCAGGCCCTCTGTCAGTTCGCTGGTTAGTTTTTATTATCCCCAGAGAGGAGAAATAGGCATGTGTTTGGCAGGTGAAAAGGGCGGTTTCTGTTTCAGAGAATTAACGATGATCCCAATGTCATCCAGTTTCTTTAATAATCCTTTACTTCACCAGCTGGAAATCCACCATGGTTCTATATACTCCTCTTTGCGTGGGAACAGGTAACTGGCTTGTTCCAAGAAGTATGCCGCAGAGCTTTTCAATTAACCACTACGTTGAAAATTATTTGCAGGTGTTCAGCGTTTCACCATAATTGTGATAACGTTTGTTTATGCCTCCTGAAACCCAAGAAGGCTGCGACGGACATACCTATGCTGAGGCGTAGCTGACTTGGTGTTGCCTATTTTTGTTAGTGGATACTGACAAGAATCCATTCTTCTAAGTATCATCTCACCATCATTTTTCCATTGTTTAAAAATGCAGGAAAATTTTGCAAGTTAGCATTATAATTAGTAGCTGGAGGCTACGGTGTTTTTTTTTTTTTTTTTTTCCTGTGGGGTCGGTGTGAATGTCTTGGTCATGCCCTCTGTCAGTTGGCTGGTTTGTTTTTATTATCCCCAGAGAGGAGAAGTGGGCATGTGTTTGGCAGGTGAAAAGGGCGGATTCTGTTTCAGAGAATTAACGATGATCCCCATGGTCATCCCGTTCCTTTAATAATCCTTTACTTCATCCGCTGGAAATCCACCATGGTTCTCTATACTCCTCCTTGCGTGGGAACAGGTAACTGGCTTGTTCCAAGAAGTATTCCGCAGAGCTTTTCGATTAACCACTACGTTGAAAATTATTTGCAGGTGTTCAGCGTTTCACCATAATTGTGATAACGTTTGTTTGTGCCTCCTGGAACCCAAGAAGGCTGCGACGGACATAACTATGCTGAGGAGTAGCTGACTTGGTGTTGCCTATTTTTGTTAGTGGAGACTGACAAGAAGCCATTCTTCTAAGTATCATCCCACCACCATTTTTCCATTGTTTTAAAATGCAGGGAAATTTTGCAAGTTAGCATTATAATTAGTAGCTGGAGGGTACGGTTTTTTTTTGTGTGTGGTCGATGTGGATGGGGGGGTCAGGCCCTCTGTCAGTTCGCTGGTTAGTTTTTATTATCCCCAGAGAGGAGAAGTGGGCATGTGTTTGGCAGGTGAAAAGGGCGGATTCTGTTTCAGAGAATTAACGATGATCCCCATGGTCATCCCGTTCCTTTAATAATCCTTAACTTCATCAGGTGGAAATCCACCATGGTTCTATATACTCCTCTTTGCGTGGGAACAGGTAACTGGCTTGTTCCAAGAAGTATGCCTCAGAGCTTTTCAATTAACCAGTATGTTGAAAATCCTTTGCAGGTTTTCAGCGTTTCACCATAATTGTGATAACGTGTGTATGTGCCTACTGAAACCAAATATGGCTGCTACGGACATAACTATGCCGAGGCGTAGCTGACTTGGTGTTGCCTATTTTTGTCAGTGGAGAC
Source organism: Eulemur rufifrons (assembly GCF_041146395.1). NCBI lineage: Eukaryota > Metazoa > Chordata > Mammalia > Primates > Lemuridae > Eulemur > Eulemur rufifrons. The sequence continues at coordinate 2,568,001 of NW_027182815.1, read as the reverse complement.
TGACAAGAAGCCATTCTTCTAAGTATCATCCCACCATCATTTCTCCATTGTTTAAAAATGCAGGGAAATTTTGCAAATTGGCATTATAATTAGTAGCTGGAGGGTACTTTTTTTTTGTGGGGTCGGTCAGGATGGGTGTTCAGGCCCTCTGTCAGATCGCTGGTTTGTTTTTATTATCCCCAGAGAAGAGTAGTGGGCATGTGTTTGGCAGGTGAAAAGTGCGGATTCTGTTTCAGAGAATTAAACTGGATCCGCATGGTCATCTCATTCCTTTAAGAATCCTTTGCTTCATCAGCTGGGATTCCACCATGTTTCTATATACTCCTCTATGCGTGGGCACAGGTACCTGGCATGTTCCAAGAAGTATGCTGGAGAGTTTTCAAATTAACCAGTACGTTGAAAATTATTTGCAGCTTTTCAGCGTTTCACCATAATTTTGATAACGTTTTTATGTGCCTCCTGAAACCCAAGAAGGCTCGGACGGACATAACTATGCTGAGGAGTAGCTGACTTGGTGTTGCCTCTTTTTGTTAGTGGAGACAGACAAGAAGCCATTCTTCTAAGTATCATCCCACCACCATTTCTCCATTGTTTTAAAATGCAGGCAAATTTTGCAAGTTAGCATAATAATTAGTAGCTCGAGGGTACGGTTTTTTTTTTGTGTGTGGTCGATGTGGATGGGGGTGTCAGGCCCTCTGTCAGTTCGCTGGTTAGTTTTTATTATCCCCAGAGAGGAGAAGTGGGCATGTGTTTGGCAGGTGAAAAGGGCAGATTCTGTTTCAGAGAATTAACGATGATCCCCATGGTCATCCCGTTCCTTTAATAATCCTTTACTTCATCCGCTGGAAATCCACCATGGTTCTCTATACTCCTCCTTGCGTGGGAACAGGTAACTGGCTTGTTCCAAGAAGTATTCCGCAGAGCTTTTCGATTAACCACTACGTTGAAAATTATTTGCAGGTGTTCAGCGTTTCACCATAATTGTGATAACGTTTGTTTGTGCCTCCTGAAACCCAAGAAGGCTGCGACGGACATAACTATGCTGAGGAGTAGCTGACTTGGTGTTGCCTATTTTTGTTAGTGGAGACTGACAAGAAGCCATTCTTCTAAGTATCATCCCACCACCATTTTTCCATTGTTTTAAAATGCAGGGAAATTTTGCAAGTTAGCATTATAAATAGTAGCTGCAGCGTACGGTTTTTTCTTTGTGTGTGTGGTCGATGTGGATGCGGGGGTCAGGCCCTCTGTCAGTTCGCTGGTTAGTTTTTATTATCCCCAGAGAGGAGTAGTGGGCATGTGTTTGGCAGGTGAAAAGGGCGGATTCTGTTTCAGAGAATTAATGATGATCCCCATGGTCATCCCGTTCCTTTAATAATCCTTTACTTCATCAGCTGGAAATCCACCATGGTTCTATATACTCCTCTTTGCGTGGGAACAGGTAACTGGCTTGTTCCAAGAATTATGCCGCAGAGCTTTTCAATTAACCAGTACGTTGAAAATTATTTGCAGGTGTTCAGCGTTTCACCATAATTGTGATAACGTTTGTTTGTGCCTCCTGAAACCTAAGAAGGCTGTGACGGACATAACTATGCTGAGGAGTAGCTGACTTGGTGTTGCCTATTTTTGTTAGTGGAGACTGACAAGAAGCCATTCTTCTAAGTATCATCCCACCACCATTTTTCCATTGTTTTAAAATGCAGGGAAATTTTGCAAGTTAGCATTATAAATAGTAGCTGCAGCGTACGGTTTTTTCTTTGTGTGTGTGGTCGATGTGGATGCGGGGGTCAGGCCCTCTGTCAGTTCGCTGGTTAGTTTTTATTATCCCCAGAGAGGAGTAGTGGGCATGTGTTTGGCAGGTGAAAAGGGCGGATTCTGTTTCAGAGAATTAATGATGATCCCCATGTTCATCCCGTTCCTTTAATAATCCTTTACTTCATCAGCTGGAAATCCACCATGGTTCTATATACTCCTCTTTGCGTGGGAACAGGTAACTGGCTTGTTCCAAGAATTATGCCGCAGAGCTTTTCAATTAACCAGTACGTTGAAAATTATTTGCAGGTGTTCAGCGTTTCACCATAATTGTGATAACGTTTGTTTGTTCCTCCTGAAACCTAAGAAGGCTGTGACGGACATAACTATGCTGAGGAGTAGCTGACTTGGTGTTGCCTATTTTTGTTACTGGAGACTGACAAGAATCCATTCTTCTAAGTATCATCCCACCACCATTTTCCATTGTTTTAAAATGCAGGGAAATTTTGCAACTTAGCATTATAATTAGTAGCTGGAGGGTACGGTTTTTTTTTTGTGAGTGGTCGATGTGGATGCGGGGGTCAGGCCCTCTGTCAGTTCGCTCGTTAGTTTTTTTATCCCCATAGAGGAGAAGTGGGCATGTGTTTCGCAGGAGAAAAGTTCGGATTCTGTTTCAGAGAATGAAACAGGATCCGCATGCTCATCCCGTTCCTTTAGGAAACTTTTGCTTCATCAGCTGGGAATCCACCATGGTTCTATATACTCCTCTATGTTTGGGCACAGTTAACTGGCTTGTTCCAAGAAGTATGCCGCAGAGCTTTTCAATTAAGCAGTACGTTGAAAATTATTTGCAGTTTTTCAGCGTTTCACCATAATTCTTATAACGTTTGTATGTGTCTCCTGAAACCCAATATGGCTGCCACGAACATAAGTATGCTGAGGCGTAGCTGACTTCCTGTTGCCTATTTTTGTTAGTGGAGACTGACAAGAAGCCATTCTTCTAAGTACCATCCCACCATCATTTCTCCATTGTTTAAAAATGCAGGGAAATTTTGCAAATTGGCATTATAATTAGTAGCTGGAGGGTACTTTTTTTTGGGGGGTCGGTCACGATGGTTGTTCAGGCCCTCTGTGAGATCGCTGGTTTGTTTTTATTATCCCCAGAGAAGAGTAGTGGGCATGTGTTTGGCAGGTGAAAAGTGCGGATTCTGTTTCAGAGAATTAAACAGGATCCGCATGGTCATCTCATTCCTTTAAGAATCCTTTGCTTCATCAGCTGGGATTCCACCATGTTTATATATACTCCTCTATGCGTGGGCACAGGTACCTGGCTTCTTTCAAGAAGTATGCTGGAGAGTTTTCAAATTAACCAGTACGTTGAAAATTATTTGCGGGTTTTCAGCGTTTCACCATAATTTTGATAACGTTTGTATGTGCCTCCTGAAACCCAAGAAGGCTGCGACGGACATAACTATGCTGAGGAGTAGCTGACTTGGTGTTGCCTCTTTTTGTTAGTGGAGACAGACAAGAAGCCATTATTCTAAGTATCATCCCACCACCATTTTTCCATTGTTTTAAAAGGCAGGGAAATTTTGCAAGTTACTATTATAGTTAGTAGCTGGAGGGTACGGTTTTTTTTTGTGTGTGGTCGATGTGGATGGGGGGGTCAGGCCCTCTGTCAGTTCGCTGGTTAGTTTTTATTATCCCCAGAGAGGAGAAGTGGGCATGTGTTTGGCAGGTGAAAAGGGCGGATTCTGTTTCAGAGTATTAACGATGATCCCCATGGTCATCCCGTTCCTTTAATAATACTTTACTTCATCAGGTGGAAATCCACCATGGTTCTATATACTCCTCTTTGCGTGGGAACAGGTAACTGGCTTGTTCCAAGAAGTATGCCGCAGAACTTTTCAATTAACCACTACGTTGAAAATTATTTGCAGGTGTTCAGCGCTTCACCATAATTGTGATAACGTTTGTTTGTGCCTCCTGAAACTCAAGAAGGCTGCGACGGACATAACTATGCTGAGGAGTAGCTGACTTGGCGTTGCCTATTTTTGTTAGTGGAGACTGACAAGAAGCCATTCTTCTAAGTATCATCCCACCACCATTCTTCCATTGTTTTAAAATGCAGGGAAATTTTGCAAGTTAGCATTATAATTAGTAGCTGGAGGGTACGGTTTTTTTGTGTGTGTGTGGTCGATGTGGATGGGGGGGTCAGGCCCTCTGTCAATTCGCTGGTTAGTTTTTATTATCCCCAGAGAGGAGAAGTGGGCATGTGTTTGGCAGGTGAAAAGTTCGGATTCTGTTTCAGAGAATGAAACAGGATCCGCATGCTCATCCCGTTCCTTTAGGAAACTTTTGCTTCATCAGCTGGGAATCGTCCATGGTTCTATATACTCCTCTATGTGTTGGCACAGGTAACTGGCTTGTTCCAAGAAGTATGCCGCAGAGCTTTTCAATTAAGCAGTACGTTGAAAATTATTTACAGGTATTCAGCGTTTCACCATAATTCCTATAACGTTTGTATGTGTCTCCTGAAACCCAATATGGCTGCCAAGGACATAAGTATGCTGAGGCGTAGCTGACTTCGTGTTTCCTATTTTTGTTAGTGGAGACTGACAAGAAGCCATTCTTCTAAGTATCATCCCACCACCATTTTTCCATTGTTTTAAAATGCAGGGAAATTTTGCAAGTTAGCATTATAATTAGTAGCTGGAGGGTACTTTTTGTTTTTTTTTTTTGTGGGGTCAGTGTGGATGGGGGTTCAAGGCCCTCTAGATGTTCGCTGGTTTGTTTTTATTATCCCCAAGGAGGAGAAGTGGGCATGTTGTTGCCAGGTGAAAAGTGCGGATTCTGTTTCAAAGAATTAAACAGGATCTAAATGGTCATCCGCTTCCTTTAAGAATCCTTTGCTTCATCTGCTGGGAAACCACCATGGTTCTATATACTCCCGTATGGGTGGGCACAGGTTACTGGCTTGTTCCAAGAAGTATGCCACAGAGCTTTTCAAATAAAATGTACATTGAAAATTATTTTCTGGTTTTCAGCGTTTCATCATAATTGCGGCAACGTTTGTATGTGCCTTGAAACCCAAGATGGCTGCCACAGACATAACTATGCTGAGGCGTAGCTGACTTGGTGTTGTCGATTTTTGTTAGTGGAGACTGACAAGAAGCCATTCTTCTAAGTATCATCCCACCACCATTTTTCCATTGTTTTAAAATGCAGGGAAATTTTGCAAGTCAGCATTATAATTAGTCGCTGGAGGCAACGGTGTTTTTTTTTTTTTCCCTGTGGGGTCGGTGTGGATGTGTTGGTCAGGCTCTCTGTCAGTTCGCTGGTTTTTTTTATTATCCCCAGAGAGGAGAAGTCGGCATGTGTTTGGCAGGTGAAATGTTTTGATTCTGTTTCAGAGAATGAAACAGGATCCGCATGCTCATCCCGTTCCTTTAGGAAACTTTTGCTTCATCAGCTGGGAATCCACCATGGTTCTATATACTCCTCTATGTGTGGGCACAGATAACTGGCTTGGTCCAAGAAGTATGCCGTAGAGCTTTTCACTTAAGCAGTTCGTTGAAAATTATTTGCAGGTTTTCAGTGTTTCACCATAATTCTTATAACGATTGTATGTGTCTCCTGAAACCCAATATGGCTGCCAAGGACATAAGTATGCTGAGGCGTAGCTGACTTCATGTTGCCTATTTTTGTTAGTGGAGACTGACAAGAAGCCATTCTTCTAAGTATCATCCCACCATCATTTTTCCATTGTTTGAAAATGCAGGAAAATTTTACAAGTTAGCATTACAATTAGTAGCTGAAGGGTACTTTTTTTTTTTTTTTTGTGGGGTCAATGTGGATGGGTTGGTCAGGGCCTCTGTCAATTCACTGGTTTGTTTTTATTATCCCCAGAGAGGAGAAGTGGGTATTAGTATGGCAGGTGAAAACTGCGGATCTGTTTCAGAGAATTAAACAGGATCCGCATGGTAATCCCGTTCCTTTAAGAATCCTTTGCTTCGTGAGCTGGGAATCCACCATGGTTCTATATACTTCTCTATGCGTGGGCACAAGAAACTGGCTTGTTCCAAGAAGTATGCCTCAGAGCTTTTCAATTAACCAGTATGTTGAAAATCCTTTGCAGGTTTTCAGCGTTTCACCATAATTCTTATAACGTTTGTATGTGTCTCCTGAAACCCAATATGGCTGCCACGAACATAAGTATGCTGAGGCGTAGCTGACTTCCTGTTGCCTATTTTTGTTAGTGGAGACTGACAAGAAGCCATTCTTCTAAGTACCATCCCACCATCATTTCTCCATTGTTTAAAAATGCAGGGAAATTTTGCAAATTGGCATTATAATTAGTAGCTTGAGGGTACTTTTTTTTTGTGGGGTCGGTCAGGATGGGTGTTCAGGCCCTCTGTGAGATCGCTGGTTTGTTTTTATTATCCCCAGAGAAGAGTAGTGGGCATGTGTTTTGCAGGTGAAAAGTGCGGATTCTGTTTCAGAGAATTAAACAGGATCCGCATGGTCATCTCATTCCTTTAAGAATCCTTTGCTTCATCAGCTGGGATTCCACCATGTTTCTATATACTCCTCTTTGCGTGGGAACAGGTAACTGGCTTGTTTCAAGAAGTATGCCTCAGAGCTTTTCAATTAACCAGTATGTTGAAAAACCTTTGCAGGTTTTCAGCGTTTCATCATCATTGTGATAACGTGTGTATGTGCCTACTGAAACCAAATATGGCTGCTACGGACATAACTATGCCGAGGCGTAGCTGATTTGGTGTTGCCTATTTTTGTCAGTGGAGACTGACAAGAAGCCATTCTTCTAAGTATCATCCCACCACCATTTTTCCATTGTTTTAAAATGCAGGGAAATTTTGCAAGTTAGCATTATAATTAGTAGCTGGAGGGTACGGTTTTTCTTTGTGTGTGTGGTCGATGTGGATGGGGGGGTCAGGCCCTCTGTCAGTTCGCCGGTTAGTTTTTATTATCCCCAGAGAGGGGAAGAGGGCATGAGTTTGGCAGGTGAAAAGGGCGGATTCTGTTTCAGAGAATTTACGATGATGCCCATGGTCATCCCGTTCCTTTAATAATCCTTTACTTCATCAGCTGGAAATCCACCATGGTTCTATATACTCCTCTTTGCGTGGGAACAGGTAACTGGCTTGTTCCAAGAAGTATGCCGCAGAGCTTTTCAATTAACCACTACGTTGAAAATTCTTTGCAGGTGTTCAGCGTTTCACCATAATTGTGATAACGTTTGTTTGTGCCTCCTGAAACCCAAGAAGGCTGCGAGGGACATAACTATGCTGAGGAGTAGCTGACTTGGTGTTGACTATTTTTGTTAGTGGAGACTGACAAGAAGCCATTCTTCTAAGTATCATCCCACCATCATTTCTCCATTGTTTAAAAATGCAGGGAAATTTTGCAAATTGGCATTATAATTAGTAGCTTGAGGGTACTTTTCTTTTGTGGGGTCGGTCAGGATGGGTGTTCAGGCCCTCTGTCAGATCGCTGGTTTGTTTTTATTATCCCCAGAGAAGAGTAGTGGGCATGTGTTTGGCAGGTGAAAAGTGCGGATTCTGTTTCAGAGAATTAAACAGGATCCGCATGGTCATCTCATTCCTTTAAGAATCCTTTGCTTCATCAGCTTTGATTCCACCATGTTTCTATATACTCCTCCATGCGTGGGCACAGGTACCTGGCTTGTTCCAAGAAGTATGCCGCAGAGCTTTTCAATTAACCACTACGTTGAAAATTATTTGCAGGTTTTCAGCGTTTCACCATAATTTTGATAACGTTTGTATGTGCCTCCTGAAACCCAAGAAGGCTGCGACGGACATAACTATGCTGAGGAGTAGCTGACTTGGTGTTGCCTATTTTTGTTAGTGGACACAGACAAGAAGCCATTCTTCTAAGTATCATCCCACCACCATTTTTCCATTGTTTTAAAATGCAGGGAAATTTTGCAAGTTAGCAATATAATTAGTAGCTGGAGGGTACGGTTTTTTTTTTGTGTGTGGTGGATGTGGATGGGGGGGTCAGGCCCTCTGTCAGTTCGCTGGTTAGTTTTTATTATCCCCAGAGAGGAGAAGTGGGCATGTGTTTGGCAGGTGAAAAGGGCCGATTGTGTTTCAGAGAATTAACGATGATCCCCATGGTCATCCCGTTCCTTTAATAATCCTTTACTTGATCAGCTGGAAATCCACCATGGTTCTATATACTCCTCTTTGCGTGGGAACAGGTAACTGGCTTGTTCCAAGAAGTATGCCGCAGAGCTTTTCAATTGACCACTACGTTGAAAATTATTTGCAGGTTTTCAGCGTTTCACCATAATTGTGATAACGTTTGTTTGTGCCTCCTGAAACCCAAGAAGGCTGTGACAGAAATAACTATGCTGAGGAGTAGCTGACTTGGTGTTGCCTATTTTTGTTAGTGGAGACTGACAAGAAGCCATTCTTCTAAGTATCATCCCACCACCATTTTTCCATTGTTTTAAAATGCAGGGAAATTTTGCAAGTTAGCATTATAATTAGTAGCTGGAGGGTACCGTTTTTTTTTGTGTGTGGTCGATGTGGATGGGGGGGTCAGGCCCTCTGTCAGTTCGCTGCTTTGTTTTTATTATCCCCAGAGAGGAGAAGTGGGCATGTGTTTGGCAGGTGAAAATGGCGGATTCTGTTTCAGAGAATTATCGATGATACCCATGGTCATCCCGTTCCTTTAATAATCCTTTACTTCATCAGCTGGAAATCCACCATGGTTCTATATACTCCTCTTTGTGTGGGAACAGGTAACTGGCTTGTTCCAAGAAGTATGCCGCAGAGCTTTTCAATTAACCACTACGTTGAAAATTATTTGCAGGTGTTCAGCGTTTCATGATAATTGTGATAAAGTTTGTTTGTACCTCCTGAAACGGAAGAACACTGCGACGGACATAACTATGCTGAGGAGTAGCTGACTTGGTGTTGCCTATTTTTGTTAGTGGAGACTGTCAAGAAGCCATTCTTCTAAGTATCATCCCACCACCATTTTTCCATTGTTTTAAAATGCAGGGAAATTTTGCAAGTTAGCATTATAATTAGTAGCTGGATGGTACGGATTTTTTTGTGTGTGTGGTCGATGTGGATGGGGGGGTCAGGCCCTCTGTCAGTTCGCTGGTTAGTTTTTATTATCCCCAGAGAGGAGAAGTGGGCATGTTTTTGGCAGGTGAAAAGGGCGGATTCTGTTTCAGAGAATTAACGATGATCCCCATGGTCATCCCGTTCCTTTAATAATCCTTTACTTCATCAGCTGGAAATCCACCATGGTTCTATATACTCCTCTTTGCGTGGGAACAGGTAACTGGCTTGTTCCAAGAAGTATGCCGCAGAGCTTTTCAATTAACCACTACGTTGAAAATTATTTGCAGGTGTTCAGCGTTTCACCATAATTGTGATAACGTTTGTTTGTGCCTCCTGAAACCCAAGGTGGCTGCCATGAACATAACGATGCTGAGGAGTAGCTGACTTGGTTTTGCCTATTTTTGTTAGTGGAGAATGACAAGAATCCATTCTTCTAAGTATCATCTCACCGTCATTTTTCCATTGTTTAAAAATGCAGGAAAATTTTGCAAGTTAGCATTATAATTAGTAGTGGAGGCTACGGTGTTTTTTTTTTTTTCCTGTGGGGTCGGTGTGGATGTGTTGAAACCCACGGGCCCATACCCAGAGTATGATAGAGTGGGTTCCCAGGTACAATCCCAGCCCCCTAAACTCCCCCCGCCCGCCTAATGCAGACAGGGCCCTTGCGCTAAGCATAAACAATACCTTTAACAGATAACCCTAACCCTGAACATAACACCCAACCATGTTCCTATTTCTCCCCTTAACACGTAAACCTCACCGTGCGCCTAACTTTAACCTATTATCCTAACGTTAATGCATAACCCATTCCCTGAGAACAACCCCTATCCCATAATTCTAACTCTATCTCCTAGTCATCACTGGAACACCTAATCCCTAACCCTAATTCTAAACCGCTAACCCTAACCGGAACCCTACCTACAACCCTAACACTGATTGTAACCCTTACTTCTAACCCCAACGCTATGCCTAACAAAAACCCTAACCCTTCACCGAAACCCCTAAGACTTATGCTAACCCTTAACCCTAATCCTAATCCTAACCATTAACCCTAACCCTAGCTCTTAAAGCTAACCCTAAACCTTGCCCTCACGACTAGACCTAACCCTGGCACTAACCTAACACCTAACCCTAACCAGAACCCCTAAAGCTAACCCTGAACTCTATCCCTAACCCTAGCAGTAATTTTTAACCCTAAACCTAAGCCCAACCCATAACCCTAATCCTATCCTTTTACCCTAAAACTAACCCCTAAACCTAACCCCTATACCTAACCCTAACTCTAACCCCAATCCTAATTCTAACCATACCCCTTCATAAAACACGAACTCCTAACCGCTAACCCTAACACTAACCAAAAACCCTAATCGCTAATCCCTAACCCTAACGCTTAACCTTTACCCTAACCGTTAACCCTCACCCTAATTCTTAACACTGACCCTAACCTTAACCTTTAACTCTAAGCCTAACCCTTAACCCTACAGTAAGGAAGACCCTTAATGCTAATGGTATCCCTTATCCCTAACCCTAACACTACAGTTAAAAATAACCCTAACCTTTGATCCTTAAACGTAACCCCTAACACTTACTTTAACCCCAAACCCTAACCCTAATCCTAAGCATTAAACCTAAACCTATCTCTTAACCCTAACCCTAGCCCTTACCCTAACGCCTAGATCTAACCCTAAATATAACCTCCCGCCTAATCCTAACCTTAAGCCTTAATGCTAACGCTAACCCTGAACCCGAAACCTACCCTGTAACCCTTAACACGAACCCTATCCGTAAACCTTAACCCTGACCCTAACCATTACCCGCACCCAAGCATTTAACCCTGACCCTAACCCTAATCCTTAATGATAACCCTAACACTAAACCCTAACCCTAAGCCCAACACTTAACCCTAACCCTATCCCTTAACCCTAACCCTAACCCTAACCCTAATGCTAACCGCTAAACGTAACCCTAACCGTGAACAGTAAACCTAACCCTAACCTCTAACACAAACTATAGCACATAACTCTAACCCTAAAACTAACCCTAACCCTAACCCTAACCCTAAACCCTAACTCTTAACCTTAACCCTAAGCGTTAACTCTCACGCTAACTTTTAATCCTAACCCTAATCCTAATCTTCAACCCTAAACCTAACACTTAACCATAACCCTGTACCAAACCCTAACCCCTCATCTTAACCCTAACCTTAAACCTCAACCCTAAACCAAAGTGTAACCGTTAAATCTAAGAGTAACATTTAACCCTAACCGTAATCCCTAAGCCTAAGCCCTCACCCTAACACTAAACTTCATCCTTAACCCTAACCATAACCCTAACCCTAAATCTAATTCTCAGACTTCTTGCTTTCTTAGAGTTTAGAAAGCCTGCAATCCTCCCACGCCATGCGTGAAAGGAGGCTCTGCCACAGTGTCCTGCATGAAACCCATAGGCCCATACACTGCGTGCGGTAGAGTGGGTTCCCAGCGACCATCCCAGACACCTAACTTTGCCTCCTAGAGCATACAGGGCCCGTGCCCTAAGCATAAACCCTACCCCTCACCCATAAGCCTAACCCACAACATAACACCTAACCCTGATCCTACTGCTCACCTTAACAGGTAAACCTCACCATAACCCTAACTTTAACCCCATATCTTAACGTTAATGCATGACACCCTGAGAACAAGCCCTATACCGTCATTATAACCCTACCTCCTATCTATAACCGTAACACATAATCCCTAATTCTGAAACGCCAACCCTAACCTTAACCCGACCAACAACACTAACACTAACCCTAACCCCTTACCCTAATCCTACGCCTAAAAGTAACCCTAACCGTTGATCCTTAGTCATAACCCCTAACCTTAACCCTAACCCTTAACCCTATTCCCAATCCTAACCATTAAACAGAACCCTAACTCTTAACCCTAACCCTAACCTTTACCCTAATGCCTAGAGATCTAACCCCAACACTGACCTACAGTTAACACTAACCCCAACCCCTAATGCTAACCTTAAACCTGAACCAAGCTCCTAACCCTTAACCCTAACAATATCCCTAACCCCTAGGCCTAACCCCAACTGCTAACCCTCTATCCCACACCCTGAATCCTAACCCTATCCCTTAACCCTAACCCCTAACCCTAACGCTAACTCCAACCCTAAACCTTACCTTGGCCCCCTAACCCAGACTTAACACCTTACCCCTAACACTAACTCTAACCCTAACCACTAATCCCTAGCACCTAACCCTGACTCGAAACCTAACCCCTAACACGAAAAACCCTAACCCCGACCCCAACCCTAATTCTCACACTACTTCCATTCCCAGAGTGAAGCAAGCCTACAATACAGCCATGCCATGTGTGAGATGAGGCTCCGCCTGAGTCCTGCATGGAGGTCCTGTCCCAAGGCCCAGGGAATGATGTTGTGCTTTCGTGGTGACTCCGACCGCACCCCCCTCACCGTAGATTAACCAGGTCCTGTGCCCTTAAACTGACCGCTAAAGCTAAGCCCTACCACCAACGCTATCCCCTGACCCTGAACCTTATCCCCGAGCCTAAAGCCCAACATTAACTCTAGACCCTTACCCTAAACCTAATCCCTAACCCTAATGCTAACCCCTAAACCCAACCCTAACCGTGAACAGTAAACCTAACCCTAACCTCTAACATAAACCATAGCACATAACTCTAACCCTAAAACTAACCCTAACCCTAACCATAACCCTAAACCCTAAATCTTTTTTTTTTTTTTTTTTTTTTTTGAGAGAGTCTCACTCTGTTGCCCAAGATAGAATGAGTGCCGTGGCATCAGCCTAGCTCACAGCAACCTCAGACTCCTGAGCTCAAGGAATCCTCCTGTCTCAGCCTCCCGAGCAGCTGGGACTACAGGCATGCGCCACCATGCCCGGCTAATTTTTTTCTATATATATTTTTAGCTGTCCATATAATTTCTTTCTATTTTTAGTACAGATGGGGTCTCGCTCTTGCTCAGGCTGGTCTTGAACTCCTGAGCTCAAACGATCCACCCACCTCGGCCTCCCAGAGTGGTAGGATTACAGGCGTGAGCCACCGCGCCCGGCCCTAAACCCTAACTCTTAACCTTAACACTAAGCGTTCACTCTCATGCTAACCTTTAATCCTAACCCTAATCCTAATCTTCAACCCTAAACCTAACACTTAACCCTAACCCTGTACCACACTCTAACCCCTCATCTTAACCCTAACCGTAAACCTCAACCCTAAACCAAAGTGTAACCGTTAAATCTAAGAGTAACCTTTAACCCTAACCCTAATCCCTAACCCTAAGCCCTCACACTAACACTAAAATTTATCCATAAACCTAACCCTAAAATCAAATTATAAGACTTCTTCCTTTCTTAGAGTTTAGAAAGCCTGCAATCCTCCCATGCCATGCGTGAAAGGAGGCTCTACCACTGTGTCCTGCATGAAACCCACGGGCCCATACCCAGAGTATGATAGAGTGGGTTCCCGGGTACAATCCCAGCCCCCTAAACTCCCCCAGCCCGCCTAATGCAGACAGGGCCCGTGCGCTAAGCATAAACAATACCTTTAACAGATAACCCTAACCCTGAACATAACACCCAACCCTGTTCCTATTTCTCCCCTTAACACGTAAACCTCACCGTGAGCCTAACTTTAACCTCTTATCCTAACGTTAATGCATAACCCATTCCCTGAGAACAACCCCTATCCCATAATTCTAACCCTATCTCCTAGTCATAACTGTAACACCTAATCCCTAACCCTAATTCTAAACTGCTAACCCTAACCGTAACCCTACCTACAACCCTAACACTGACTGTAACCCTTACTTCTAACCCCAACTCTATGCCTAACAAAAAAACTAACCCTTCACCCTAACCCCTAAGCCTTACCCTAACCCTTAATCCTAATCCTAATCCTAAACATTAAACCTAACCCTAGCGCTTAAAGCAAACCCTAAACCTTACCCTCACGACTAGACCGAACCCTGACACTAAACTAACACCGAACCCTAACCATAACCCCTAAAGCTAACCCTAACCCTGAACCCTAAACCTAACCCTAACACTGAACCCTCACTATATCCCCAACCTCTAAGCCTAATCCTAACCGTTAACCCTCACCCTAACACTTAAACTGGACCATAACACTAAACATTAACCAGAACACTAAACTTTAACCCTAAACCTGATCCCAACCCTTAACCCTAATCCTATCCTTTTACCCTAAGCCTAACCCCTAAACCTAACCCTAACACTAACCCCAATCCTAATTCTAACCATACCCCTTCATAAAACACGAACTCCTAACCCTAACACTTACCAAAAACCCTGATCGCTAATCCCTAACACTAACGCTTAACCTTTACCGTAACCGTTAACCCTCACCCTAACCCTTAACACTGACCCTAACCTTAACCTTTAATCTAAGCCTGACCCTTAATCCTAACAGTAAGAAAAACCCTTACGCCAATCTTATCCCTTATCCCTAAACCTAACACTACAGCTAAAAATAACCCTAACCTTTGATCCTTAAACCTAACCCCTCACACTTAACCCCAAACCCTAACCCTAATCCTAAGCATTAAACCTAACCCTATCTCTTAACCCTTACTCTAACGCCTAGATCTAACCCTAAATCTAACCTACCACCTAATCCTAAACTTAAGCCCTAATGCTAACTCTAAACCCTGAACCCTAAACCTACCCGTAACCCTTAACACGAACCCTATCTATAAACCTTAACCCTGACCCTAACCATTACCCGCACCCAAACATTTAACCCTGACCCTAACCCTAATCCTTAACGATAACCCTAACACTAAACCCTAAACCTAAGCTCAACACTTAACCCTAATCCTATCCCTTAACCCTAACCCTAACTCTAACCCTAATGCTACCCCTAAACGTAACCCTAACCGTGAACAGTAAACCTAATCCTAACCTCTAACACAAACCATGGCACATAACTCTAACCCTAAAGCTAACCCTAACCCTAACGCTAACGCTAACTCTTAACCTTAACCCTAAGCGTTAACTCTCACGCTAACCTTTAATCCTAACCCTAATCCTAATCTTCAACCCTAAACCTAACACTTAACCCTAACCCTGTACCAAACCCTAACCCCTCATCTTTACCCTAACCGTAAACCTCAACCCGAAACCAAAGTGTAACTGTTAAATCTAAGAGTAACCTTTAACCCTAACCCTAATCCCTAACCCTAAGCCCTCACCCTAACACTAAACTTCATCCTTAACCCTAACCATAATCCTAACCCTAAATCTAATTCTCAGACTTCTTGCTTTCTTAGAGTTTAGAAAGCCTGCAATCCTCCCACGCCATGCGTGAAAGGAGGCTCTGCCACAGTGTCCTGCATGAAACCCAGAGGCCCATACACTGCGTACGATAGAGTGGGTTCCCAGCGACCATCACAGACACCTAACTTTGCCTCCTAGGGCATACAGGGCCCGTGCCCTAAGCGTAAACCCTACCATTCAACCATAAGCCTAACCCACAACATAACACATAACCCTGATCCTACTGCTCACCTTAACAGGTAAACCTCACCGTAACCCTAACTTTAACCCGATATCTTAATGTTAATGCATGACACCCTGAGAACAAGCCCTATACCGTCATTCTAACCCTAACTCCTAGCCATAACCGTAACACCTAATCCCTAATTCTGAAATGCCAACCCTAACCTTAACCCGACCAACAACACTAACACTAACCCTAACCTCTTACCCTAAACCTACGCCTAAAAGTAACCCTAACGGTTGATCCTTAGTCATAACCCCTAACCTTAACCCTAACCCTTAACCCTATTCCCAATCCTAACCATTAAACATAACCCTAACACTTAACCCTAACCCTAACCTTTACCCTAATGCCTAGAGATCTAACCCCAACACTGACCTACAGTTAACACTAACCCCAACCCCTAATGCTGAACCATACTTCTAACCCTTAACTCTAACACTATCCCTAACCCCTAACCCCAACACTGACCTACAGTTAACACTAACCCCAACCCCTAAACCTGAACCATACTTCTAACCCTTAACTCTAACACTATCCCTAACCCCTAAGCTTAACCCCAACTGTTAACCCTCTAACCCTCTCCCTGATACCTAACCCTCTCCCTTAACCCTAACCCCTAACCCTAACGCTAACTTCAACCCTAAACCTTACCCTGGCCCCCTAACCCAGACTTAACACCTAACCCCTAACACTAACTCTAACCCTAACCACTAATCCCTAGCACCTAACCCTGACTCGAAACCTAACCCCTAACTCGAAATCCCTAACCCCAACCCCAACCCTAATTCTCACACTACTTCCATTCCCAGAGTGAAGGAAGCCTACAATACAGCCATGCCATGTGTGAGATGAGGCTCCGACTGAGTCCTGCATAGAGGTCCTCTCCCAAGGCCCAGGGAATGATGTTGTGCTTTCGTGATGACTTTGACCGCACCCGTCTCACCTTAGATTAACCAGGTGTTGTGCCCTTTAACTCACTGCTAAAGCTAGGCCGTACCACCGACCCTAACCCCTGACCCTGAACCGAAGTCCCGAGCCTAAAGCCCAACACTAACTCTAAACCCTTACCCTAAAACTAATCCCTAACCCTAATGCTAAACCTTAAACGTAACCCTAACCGTGAACAGTAAACCTAACCCTAACCTATATCACAAACCATAGCACATAACTCTAACCCTAAAACTAACCCTAACCCTAACAGTAAACCCTAACTCTAAACCTTATCCCTAAGCGTTATATCTCATGCTAACCTTTAATCCTAACCCTAATCCTAATCTTCAACCCTAAAGCTAACACTTAACCCTAATCCTATCCCTTAACCCTAACCTTAACTCTAATGCTAAACCCTAAACGTAACCCTAACCGTGAACGGTAAACCTAACCCTAACCTCTAACACAAACCATAGCACATAACTCTAACCCTAAAACTAACCCTAACCCTAACAGTAAACCCTGAGCGTTAACTCTCACGCTAACCTTTAATCCTAACCCTAATCCTAATCTTCAACCCTAAACCTAACACTTAACCCTAAACGTCTACCAAATCCTAACCCCTCATCTTAACCCTAACCGTAAACCTCAACCCTAAACCGAACTGTAACCGTTAAACCTAAGAGTAACCTTTAACCCTAACCCTAATCCCTAACCTTAAGCCCTCACCCTAACACTAAACTTCATCCTTAACCCTAACCATAATCCTAACCCTAAATCTAATTCTCAGACTTCTGGCTTTCTTAGAGTTTAGAAAGCCTGCAATCCTCCCATGCCATGCGTGAAAGGAGGCTCTACCACTGTGTCCTGCATGAAACCCACGGGCCCATACCCAGAGTATGATAGAGTGGGTTCCCGGGTACAATCCCAGCCCCCTAAACTCCCCCCGCCCGCCCATGCAGACAGGGCCCGTGAGCTAAGCATAAACAATACCTTTAACAGATAACCCTAACCCTGAACATAACACCCAACCCTGTTCCTATTTCTCCCCTTAACACGTAAACCTCACCGTGTGTCTAACTTTAACCTCTTATCCTAACGTTAATGCATAACCCATTCCCTGAGAACAACCCCTATCCCATAATTCTAACCCTATCTCCTAGTCATCACTGGAACACCTAATCCCTAACCCTAATTCTAAACCGCTAACCCTAACCGGAACCCTACCTACAACCCTAACACTGACAGTAACCCTTACTTCTAACCCCAACGCTATGCCTAACAAAAACCCTAACCCTTCACCCAAACCCCTAAGCCTTACGCTAACCCTTAACCCTAATCCTAATCCTAACCATTAAACCTAACCCTAGCTCTTAAAGCTAACCCTAAACCTTACCCTCACGACTAGACCTAACCCTGACACTAACCTAACACCTAACCCTAACCAGAACCCCTAAAGCTAACCCTGAACCCTATCCCTAACCCTAGCAGTAAACTTTAACCGTAAACCTAAGCCCAACCCATAACCCTAATCCTATCCTTTTACCCTAAAACTAACCTCTAAACCTAACCCCTATACCTAGCCCTAACTCTAACCCCAATCGTAATTCTAACCATACCCCTTCATAAAACACGAACTCCTAACCTCTAACCCTAACACTAACCATAAACCCTAATCGCTAATCCCTAACCCTAATGCTTAACCTTTACCCTAACCGTTAACCCTCACCCTAATTCTTAACACTGACCCTAACCTTAACTTTTAACTCTAAGCCTAACCCTTAACCCTACAGTAAAGAAGACCCTTAATGCTGATGGGATCCCTTTTCCCTAACCCTAACACTACACCTAAAAGTAACCCTAACCTTTGATCCTTAAGCCTAACCCCTAACACTTACTTTAACCCCAAACCCTAACCCTAATCCTAAGCATTAAACCTAACCCTATCTCTTAACCCTAACGCTAGCCCTTACCCTAACGCCTAGTTCTAACCCTAAAGCTAACCTCCCGCCTAATCCTAACCTTAAGACCTAATGCTAACGCTAACCCTGAACCCTAAACATACCGGTAACCCTTAACACTAACCCTATCCCTGAACCTTAACCCTACCCTAACCATTACCCGCACCCAAGCATTTAACCCTGACCCTAACCCTAATCCTTAATGATAACCCTAACACTAAACCCTAACCCTAAGCCCAACACTTAACCCTAACCCTATCCCTTAACCCTAACCCTAACCCTAACCCTAATGCTAACCCCTAAACGTAACCCTAACCGTGAACAGTAAACCTAACCCTAACCTCTAACACAAACCATAGCACATAACTTTAACCCTAAAACTAACCCTAACCCTAAACCTAACCCTAAACCCTAACCCTTAACCTTAACCCTAAGTGTTAACTCTCACGCTAACCTTTAATCCTAACCCTAATCCTAGTCTTCAACCCTAAACCTAACACTTAAACCTAACCCTGTACCAAACCCTAACCCCTCATCTTAACCCTAACCTTAAACCTCAACCCTAAACCAAAGTGTAACCGTTAAATCTAAGAGTAACCTTTAACCCTAACCGTAATCCCTAAGCCTAAGCCCTCACCCTAACACTAAACTTCATCCTTAACCCTAACCTTAACCCTAACCCTAAATCTAATTCTCAGACTTCTTGCTTTCTTAGAGTTTAGAAAGCCTGCAATCCTCCCACGCCATGCGTGAAAGGAGGCTCTGCCACAGTGTCCTGCATGAAACCCAGAGGCCCATACACTGCGTGCGGTAGAGTGGGTTCCCAGCGACCATCACAGACACCTAACTTTGCCTCCTAGGGCATACAGGGCCCGTGCCCTAAGCATAAACCCTACCCCTCACCCATAAGCCTAACCCACAACATAACACCTAACCCTGATCCTACTGCTCACCTTAACAGGTAAACCTCACCATAACCCTAACTTTAACCCCATATCTTAACGTTAATGCATGACACCCTGAGAACAAGCCGTATACCGTCATTATAACCCTACCTCCTAGCTATAACCGTAACACCTAATCCCTAATTCTGAAGCGCCAACCCTAACCTTAACCCGACCAACAACACTAACACTAACCCTAACCCCTTACCCTAACCCTACGCCTAAAAGTAACCCTAACCGTTGATCCTTCGTCATAACCCGAAAGTTAACCTTAACCCTTAACCTATTCCCAATCCTAACCGTTAAACAGAACCCTAACTCTTAACCCTAACCCTAACCTTTACCCTAATGCCTAGAGATCTAACCCCAACACTGACCTACAGTTAACACTAACCCCAACCCCTAATGCTAACCTTAAACCTGAACCAAGCTCCTAACCCTTAACCCTAACACTATCCCTAACCCCTAAGCCTAACCCCAACTGTTAACCCTCTAACCCTCACCCTGAATCCTAACCCTATCCCTTAACCCTAACCCCTAACCCTAACGCTAACTCCAACCCTAAACCATACCCTGGCCCCCTAACCCAGACTTAACACCTTACCCCTAACACTAACTCTAACCCTAACCACTAATCCCTAGCACCTACCCCTGACTCGAAACCTAACCCCTAACACGAAAAACCCTAACCCCAACCCCAACCCTAATTCTCACACTACTTCCATTCCCAGAGTGAAGCAAGCCTACAATACAGCCATGCCATGTGTGAGATGAGGCTCCGCCGGAGTCCTGCATGGAGGTCCTGTCCCAAGGCCCAGGGAATGATGTTGTGCTTTCGTGGTGACTCAGACCGCACCCCTCTCACCGTACATTAACCAGGTCCTGTGCCCTTAAACTGACCGCTAAAGCTAAGCCCTACCACCAACGCCAACCTCTGACCCTGAAACTAAGCCCCGAGACTAAAGCCCAACATTAACTCTAGACCCTTACCCTAAACATAATCCCTAACCCTAATGCTAACCCCTAAACCCAACCCTATCCGTGAACAGTAAACCTAACCCTAACCCCTAACACACACCATAGCACATAACTCTAACCCTAAATCTAACCCTAAGCCTAACCGTAAACCCTAACTCTTAACCTTAACCCTAAGCGTTAACTCTCACGCTAACCTTTAATCCTAACCCTAATCCTAATCTTCAACCCTAAACCTAACACTTAACCCTAAACGTCTACCAAACCCTAACCCCTCATCTTAACCCTAACCGTAAACCTCAACCATAAACCGAACTGTAACCGTTAAACCTAAGAGTAACCTTTAACCCTAACCCTAATACCTAACATTAAGCCCTCACCCTAACACTAAACTTCATCCTTCACCCTAACCATAATCCTAACCCTAAATCTAATTCTCAGACTTCTTGCTTTCTTAGAGTTTAGAAAGCCTGCAATCCGCCCATGCCATGCGTGAAAGGAGGCTCTACCACTGTGTCCTGCATGAAACCCACGGGCCCATACCCAGAGTATGATAGAGTGGGTTCCCGGGTACAATCCCAGCCCCCTACCACCGCCCGCCCGCCTAATGCAGACAGGGCCCGTGCGCTAAGCATTAACAATACCTTTAACAGATAACCCTAACCCTGAACATAACACCAACCCTGTTCCTATTTCTCCCCTTAACACGTAAACCTCACCATGAGCCTAACTTTAACCTATTATCCTAACGTTAATGCATAACCCATTCCCTGAGAACAACCCCTATCCCATAATTCTAACCCTATCTCCTAGTCATCACAGGAACACCTAATCCCTAACCCTAATTCTAAACCACTAACACTAACCGGAACCCTACCTACAACCCTAACACTGACAGTAACCCTTACTTCAAACCCCAACGCTATGCCTAACAAAAACCCTAACCCTTCACCCAAACCCCTAAGCCTTACGCTAACCCTTAACCCTAATCCTAATCCTAACCATTAAGCCTAACCCTAGCTCTTAAAGCTAAGCCTAAACCTTACCCTCACGACTAGACCTAACCCTGACACTAACCTAACACCTAACCCTAACCAGAACCCCTAAAGCTAACCCTGAACCCTATCCCTAACCCTAGCAGTAAACTTTAACCCTAAACCTAAGCCCAACCCGTAACCCTAATCCTATCCTTTTACCATAAAACTAACCCCTAAACCTAACCCCTGTACCTCACCCTCACTCTAACCCCAGTCCTAATTCTAACCATACCCCTTCATAAAACACTAACTCCTACCCGATAACTCTAACACTAAGCAAAAACCCTAATCACTAATCCCTAACCTTAACGCTTAACCTTTACCCTAACCGTTAACCCTCACCCTAAATCTTAACACTGACCCTAACCTTAAACTTTAACTCTAAGCCTAACCCTTAACCCTACAGTAAGGAAGACCCTTAATGCCAATGGGATCCCTTATCCCTAACCCTAACACTACAGCTAAAAATAACCCTAACCTTTGATCCTTAAACCTAACCACTAACACTTCCTTTAACCCCAAACCCTAACCCTAATCCTAAGCATTAAACCTAACCCTATCTCTTAACCCTAACGCTAGCCCTTACCCTAACGCCTAGATCTAACCCTAAATCTAACCTACCGCCTAATCCTAACCTTAAGCCCTAATGCTAACACTAACCCTGAACCCTAAACCTACCCGTAACTCTTAACACTAACCCTATCCGTGAACCTTAACCGTGACCCTAACCATTACCCGCACACAAGCATTTAACCCTGACCCTACCCCTAATCCTTAATGATAACCCTAACACTAAACCCTAACCCTAAGCCCAACACTTAACCCTAATCCTATCCCTTAACCCTAACCCTAACCCTAACCCTAATGCTAACCCATAAACGTAACCCTAACCGTCACCAGTAAACCTAACCCTAACCTCGAACACAAACCATAGCACATAACTCTAACCCTAAAACTAACCATAACCCTAACCCTAAACCCTAACTCTTAACCTTAACCCTAAGCGTTAACTCTCACGCTAACCTTTAATCCTAACCCTAATCCTAATCTTCAACCCTAAACCTAACACTTAACCCTAACCCTGTACCAAACCCTAACCCCTCATCTTAACCCTAACCGTAAACCTCAACCCTAAACCAAAATATAACCGTTAAAACTAAGAGTAACCTTTAACCCTAACCCTAATCCCTAACCCTAAGCCCTCACCCTAACACTAAACTTCATCCTTAACCCTAACCACAATCCTAACCCTAAATCTCATTCTCAGACTTCTTGCTTTCTTAGAGTTTAGAAAGCCTGCAATCCTCCCATGCCATGCGTGAAAGGAGGCTCTACCACTGTGTCCTGCATGAAACCCACGGGCCCATACCCAGAGTATGATAGAGTGGGTTCCCGGGTACAATCCCAGCCCCCTAAACTCCCCCCGCCCGCCTAATGCAGACAGGGCCCGTGCGCTAAGCATAAACAATACCTTTAACAGATAACCCTAACCCTGAACATAACACCCAACCCTGTTCCTATTTCTCCCCTTAACACGTAAACCTCACCGTGCCCCTAACTTTAACCTCTTATCCTAACGTTAATGCATAACCCATTTCCTGAGAACAACCCCTATCCCATAATTCTAACGCTATCTCCTAGTCATCACTGTGACACCTAATCCCTAACCCTAATTCTAAACCGCTAACCCTAACCGTAACCCTACCTACAACCCTAACACTGACAGTAACCCTTACTTCTAAACCCAACGCTATGCCTAACAAAAACCCTAACCCTTCACCCTAACCCTTCACCCTAACCCCTAAGCCTTACCCTAACCCTTAACCCTAATCCTAATCCTAACCCTTAAACCTAACCCTAGCTCTTAAAGCTAACCCTAAACCTTACCCTCACGACTAGACCTAACCCTGACACTAACCTAACACCTAACCCTAACCAGAACCCCTAAAGCTAACCCTGAACCCTATCCCTAACCCTAGCAGTAAACTTTAACCCTAAACCTAAGCCCAACCCGTAACCCTAATCCTATCCTTTTACCCTAAAACTAACCCCTAAACCTAACCGCTATACCTCACCCTAACTCTAACCCCAATCCTAATTCTAACCATACCACTTCATAAAACACTAACTCCTAACCGCTAACCCTAACACTAACCAAAAACCCTAATCACTAATCCCTAACCCTAACACTTAACCTTTACCCTAACCGTTAACCCTCACCCTAAATCTTAACACTGACCCTAACCTTAAACTTTAACTCTAAGCCTAACCCTTAACCCTACAGGAAGGAAGACCCTTAATGCTAATGGGATCCCTTATCCCTAACCCTAACACTACAGCTAAAAATAACCCTAACCTTGGATCCTTAAACCTAAACCCTAACACTTACTTTAACCCCAAACCCTAACCCTAATCCTAAGCATTAAACCTAACCCTATCTCTTAACCCTAACGCTAGTCCTTAGCTTAAAGCCTGATCTAAACCTAAATCTAACTTACCGCCTAATCCTAACCTTAAGCCCTAATGCTAACACTAACCCTGAACCCTAATCCTACCCGTAACCCTTAACACTAACCCTATCCGTGAACCTTAACCCTGACCCTAACCATTACCCGCACCCAAGAATTTAACCCTGAACCCAACCCTAATCCTTAATGATAACCCTAACACTAAACACTAACCCTAATCCCAACACTTAAACCTAATCCTATCCCTTAACCCTGACCCTAATGCTAACCCCTAAACGTATCCCTTACCGTAACCAGTAAACCTAACCCTAACCTCTAACACAAACCATAGCACATAACTCTAAACCTAAAACTAACCCTAACCTTAACCCTAACCCTAAACCCTAAATGTTAACCTTAACCCTAAGCGTTAACTCTCTCGCTAACCTTTAAGCCTAACCCTAATCCTAATCTTCAACCCTAAACCTAACACTTAACCATAACCCTGTACCAAACCCTAACCCCTCATCTTAACCCTAACCGTAAACCTCCACCCTAAACCAAAGTGTAACCGTTAAACCTAAGAGTAACCTTTAACCCTAACCCTAATCCCTAACCCTAAGCCCTCACCCTAACACTAAACTTCATCCTTCACCCTAACCATAATCCTAACCCTAAATCTATTTCTCAGACTTCTTGCTTTCTTAGAGTTTAGAAAGCCTGCAATACTCCCATGCCATGCGTGAAAGGAGGCTCTACCACTGTGTCCTGCATGAAACCCACGGGCCCATACCCAGAGTATGATAGAGTGGGTTCCCGGGTACAATCCCAGCCCCTTAAACTCCCCCCGCCCGCCTAATGCAGACAGGGCCCGTGCGCTAAGCATAAACAATACCTTTAACAGATAACCCTAGCCCTGAACATAACACCCAACCCTGTTCCTATTTCTCCCCTTAACACGTAAACCTCACCGTGCGCCTAACTTTAACCTCTTATCCTAACGTTAATGCATAACCCATTTCCTGAGAACAACCCCTATCCCATAATTCTAACCCTATCTCCTAGTCATCACTGTGACACCTAATCCTAACCCTAATTCTAAACCGCTAACCCTAACCGTAACCCTACCTACAACCCTAACAGTGACAGTAAACCTTACTTCTAACCCCAACGCTATGCCTAACAAAATCCCTAACCCTTGACCCTAACCCTTCACCCTAACCCCTAAGCCTTACCCTAACCCTTAACCGTAATCCTAATTCTAACCATTAAACCTAACCCTAGCTCTTAAAGCTAACCCTAAACCTTACCCTCACGACTAGACCTATCCCTGACATTAACCTAACACCTAACCCTAACCAGAACCCCTAAAGCTAACCCTGAACCCTATCCCTAACCCTAGCAGTAAACTTTAACCCTAAACCTAAGCCCAACCCGTAACCCTAATCCTATCCTTTTACCCTAATACTAATCCCTAAACCTAACCCCTATACCTCACCCTAACTCTAACCCCAATCCTAATTCTAACCATACCCCTTCATAAAACACTAACTCCTAACCGCTAACCCTAACACTATCCAAAAACCCTAATCACTAATCCCTAACCCTAATGCTTAACCTTTACCCTAACCGTTAACCCTCACCTTAAATCTTAACACTGACCCTAACCTTAACCTTTAACTCTAAGCCTAACCCTTAACCCTACAGTAAGGAAGACCCTTAATGCTAATGGGATCCCTTATCCCTAACTCTAACACTTCAGCTAAAAATAACCCTAGCCTTTGATCCTTAAAACTAACACCTAACACTTACTTTAACCCCAAACCCTAACCCTAATCCTAAGCATTAAACCTAACCCTATCTCTTAACCCTAACGCTAGCCCTTACCCTAACGCCTAGATCTAACCCTAAATCTAACCTACCGCCTAATCCTAACCTTAAGCCCTAATGCTAACTCTAACCCTGAACCCTAAACCTACCCGTAACCCTTAACACTAACCCTATCCGTGAACCTTAACCCTGACCCTAACCATTACCCGCACCCAAGCATTTAAACCTGACCCTACCCCTAATCCTTAATGATAACCCTAACACTAAACCCTAACCCTAAGCCCAACACTTAACCCTAATCCTATCCCTTAACCCTAACCCTAACCCTAACCCTAATGCTAACCCCTAAACGTAACCCTAACCGTCACCAGTAAACCTAACCCTAACCTCTAACACAAACCATAGCACATAACTCTAACCCTAAAACTAACCCTAACCCTAACCCTAACCCTAAACCCTAACTCTTAACCTTAACCCTAAGGGTTAACTCTCACGCTAACCTTTAATCCTAACCCTAATCCTAATCTTCAACCCTAAACCTAACACTTAACCCTAACCCTGTACCTAACCCTAACCCCTCATCTTAACCCTAACAGTAAACCTCAACCCTAAACAAAAGTGTAACCGTTAAACCTAGGAGTAACCTTTAACCCTAACCCTAATCCCTAACCCTAAGCCCTCACCCTAACACTAAACTTCATCCTTAACACTAACCATAATCCTAACCCTAAATCTAATTCTCAGACTTCTTGCATTCTTAGAGTTTAGAAAGCCTGCAATCCTCCCATGCCATGCGTGAAAGGAGGCTCGGAGGCTCTACCACTGTGTCCTGCATGAAACCCACGGGCCCATTCCCAGAGTATGATAGAGTGGGTTCCCGGGTACAATCCCAGCCCCCTAAACTCCCCCCGCCCGCCTAATGAAGACAGGACCCGTGCGCTAGGCATAAACAATACTTTTAACAGATAACCTTAACCCTTAACATAACACCCAACCCTGTTCCTCTTTCTCCCCTTAACACGTAAACGTCAACCTGCGCCTAACATTAACCTCTTATCCTAACGTTAATGCATAACCCATTTTCTGAGAACAACCCCTATCCCATAATTCTAACCCTATCTCCTAGTCATCACTGTGACACCTAATCGCTAACCCTAATTCTAAACCGCTAACCCTAACCGTAACCCTACCTACAACCCTAACACTGACAGTAACCCATACTTCTAACCCCAACGCTATGCCTAACAAAAACCCTAACCCTTGACTCTAACCCTTCACCCTAACCCCTAAGCCTTACCCTAACCCTTAACCCTAATCCTAATCCTAACCATTAAACCTAACCCAAGCTCTGAAAGCTAACCCTAAACCTTACCCTCACGACTAGACCTAACCCTGACACTAACCTAACACCTAACCCTAACCAGAACCCCTAAAGCTAACCCTGAACCCTATCCCTAACCCTAGCAGTAAACTTTAACCCTAAACCTAAGCCCAACCCGTAACCCTAATCCTATCCTTTTACCCTAAAACTAATCCCTATACCTAACCCCTATACCTCACCCTAACTCTAACCCCAATCCTAATTCTAACCATACCCCTTCATAAAACACTATCTCCTAACCGCTAACCCTAACACTAACCAAAAACCCTAATCACTAATCCCTAACTCTAATGCTTAACCTTTACCCTAACCGTTAACCCTCACCCTAAATCTTAACACTGACCCTAACCTTCACCTTTAACTCTAAGCCTAACCCTTAACCCTACAGTAAGGAAGACCCTTAATGCTAATGGGATCCCTTATCCCTAACCCTAACACTACAGCTAAAAATAACCCTAACCTTTGATCCTTAAACCTAACCCCTAACACTTACTTTAACCCCAAACCCTAACCCTAATCCTAAGCATTAAACCTAACCCTATCTCTTAACCCTAACGCTAGCTCTTACCCTAACGCCTAGATGTAACCCTAAATCTAACCTACCGCCTAATCCTAACCTTAAGCCCTAATGCTAACTCTAACCCTGAACCCTAAACCTACCCGTAACTCTTAACACTAACCCTATCCGTGAACCTTAACCCTGACCCTAACCATTACCCGCACCCAAGCATTTAACCCTGACCCTAACCCTAATCCTTAATGATAACAATAACACTAAACCCGAACCCTAAGCCCAACACTTAACCCTAATCCTATCCCTTAACCCTAACCCTAATGCTAACCCTAAAC
This sequence comes from Eulemur rufifrons, assembly GCF_041146395.1. Classification (NCBI taxonomy): domain Eukaryota; kingdom Metazoa; phylum Chordata; class Mammalia; order Primates; family Lemuridae; genus Eulemur; species Eulemur rufifrons. Next base: position 2,540,226 of record NW_027182815.1, on the reverse strand, counting down.
TTAACCCTAACCGTGACCAGTAAACCTAAACCTAACCTCTAACACAAACCATAGCACATAACTCTAACCCTAAAACTAACCCTAACCCTAACCCTAACCCTAAACCCTAACTGTTAACCTTAACCCTATGCGTTAACTCTCACACTAAACTTTAATCCTAACCCTAATCCTAATCTTCAACCCTAATCCTAACACTTAACCCTTACCCTGTACTAAACCCTAACCCCTCATCTTAACCCTAACTGTAAATCTCAACCCTAAACCAAAGTGTAACCGTTAAACCTAAGAGTAACCTTTAACCCTAACCCTAATCCCTAACCCTAAGCCCTCACCCTAACACTAAACTTCATCCTTAAGCCTAACCATAATCATACTCCTAAATCTAATACTCAGACTTATTGCTTTCTTAGAGTTTAGAAAGCTTGCAATCCTCCCATGCCTTGCGTGAAAGGAGGCTCTACCACTGTGTCCTGCATGAAACCCACGGGCCCATACCCAGAGTATGATCGAGTGGGTTCCCGGGTACAATCCCAGCCCCCTAAACTCGCCCAGCCCGCCTAATGCAGACAGGGCCCGTGCGCTAAGCATAAACAATACCTTTAACAGATAACCCTAACCCTGAACATAACACCCAACCCTGTTCCTATTTCTCCCCTTAACACGTAAACCTCACCGTGCGCCTAACATTTACCTCTTATCCTAACGTTAATGCATAACCCATTTCCTGAGAACAACCCCTATCCCATAATTCTAACCCTATCTCCTAGTCATCACTGTGACACCTAATCCCTAACCCTAATTCTAAACCGCTAACCCTAACCGTAACCCTACCTACAACCCTAACACTGACAGTAACCCTTACTTCTAACCCCAACGCTATGCCTAACAAAAACCCTAACCCTTGACCCTAACCCTTCACACTAACCCCTAAGCCTTACCCTAACCCTTAACCCTAATCCTAATCCTAACCATTAAACCTAACCCTAGCTCTCAAAGCTAACCCTAACCTTACCCTCACGACTAGTCCTAACCATGACACTAACTTAACACCTAACCGTAACCAGAACCCCTAAAGCTAACCCTGAACCCTATCCGTAAACCTAGCAGTAAACTTTAACCCTGAACCTAAGCCCAGCCCGTAACCCTAATCCTATCCTTTTACCCTAAAACTAACCCCTAAACCTAACCCCTATACCTCACCCTAACTCTAACCCCAGTCCTAATTCTAACCGTACCCCTTCATAAAACACTAACTCCTAACCACTAACCCTAACACTAACCAAAAACCCTAATCAATAATCCCTAACCCTAACGCTTAACCTTTACCCTAACCGTTAACCCTCACCCTAAATCTTAACACTGACCCTAACCTTAACCTTTAACTCTAAGCCTAACCCTTAACCCTACAGTAAGGAAGACCCTTAATGCTATTGGGATCCCTTATCCCTAACCCTAACACTACAGCTAAAAATAACCCTAACCTTTGATCCTTAAACCTAACCCCTAACACTTACTTTAACCCCAAACCCTAACCCTAATCCTAAGCATTAAACCTAACCCTATCTTTTAACCCTAACGCTAGCCCTTACCCTAACGCCTAGATCTAACCCTAAATCTAACCTACCGCCGAATCCTAACCTTAAGCCCTAATGCTAACTCTAACCCTGAACCCTAAACCTACCCGTAACCCTTAACACTAACCCTATCCATGAACCTTAACCCTGACCCTAACCATTACCCGCACCCAAGCATTTAACCCTGACCCTACCCCTAATTCTTAATGATAACCCTAACACTAAACCCCAACCCTAAGCCCAACACTTAACCCTAATCCTATCCCTTATCCCTAACCCTAACTCTAACCCTAATGCTAACCCCTAAACGTAACCCTAACCGTCACCAGTAAAGCTAACCCTAACCTTTAACACAAACCATAGCACATAACTCTAACCCTAAAACTAACCCTAACCCTAACCCTAACCATAAACCCTAACCCTTAACCTTAACACTAAGCGTTAACTCTCACGCTAACCTTTAATCCTAACCCTAATCCTAAACTTCAACCATAAACCTAACACTTAACCCTAACCCTGTACCTAACCCTAACCCCTCATCTTAACCCTAACCGTAAACCTCAACCCTAAACCAAAGTGTAAACGTTAAACCTAAGAGTAACCTTTAACCCTAACCCTAATCCCTAACCCTAAGCCCTCACCCTAACACTAAACTTCATCCTTAACCCTAACCATAATCCTAACCCTAAATCTAATTCTCAGACTTCTTGCTTTCTTAGAGTTTAGAAAGCCTGCAATCCTCCCATGCCATGCGTGAAAGGAGGCTCTACCAGTGTGTCCTGCATGAAACCCACGGGCCCATACCCAGAGTATGATAGAGTGGGTTCCCGGGTACAATCCCAGCCCCCTAAACTCCCCCCGCCCGCCTAATGCAGACAGGGCCCGTGCGCTAAGCATAAACAATACCTTGAACAGATAACCCTAACCCTGAACATAACACCCAACCCTGTTCCTATTTCTCCCCTTAACACGTAAACCTCACCGTGCGCCTAACTTTAACCTCTTATCCTAACGTTAATGCATAACCAATTTCCTGAGAACAACCCCTATCCCATAATTCTAACCCTATCTCCTAGTCATCACTGTGACACCTAATCCCTAACCCTAATTCTAAACGGCTAACCCTAACCGTAACCCTACCTACAACCCTAACACTGACAGTAACCCTTACTTCTAACCCCAACGCTATGCCTAACAAAAACCCTAACCCTTGACCCTAACCCTTCACACTAACCCCTAAGCCTTACCCTAACCCTTAACCCTAATCCTAATCCTAACCATTAAACCTAACCCTAGCTCTTAAAGCTAACCCTAACCTTACCCTCACGACTAGTCCTAACCATGACACTAACTTAACACCTAACCGTAACCAGAACCCCTAAAGCTAACCCTGAACCCTATCCGTAATCCTAGCAGTAAACTTTAACCCTGAACCTAAGCCCAGCCCGTAACCCTAATCCTATCCTTTTACCCTAAAACTAACCCCTAAACCTAACCCCTATACCTCACCCTAACTCTAACCCCAGTCCTAATTCTAACCATACCCCTTCATAAAACACTAACTCCTAACCACTAACCCTAACACTAACCAAAAACCCTAATCAATAATCCCTAACCCTAACGCTTAACCTTTACCCTAACCGTTAACCCTCACCCTAAATCTTAACACTGACCCTAACCTTAATCTTTAACTCTAAGCCTAACCCTTAACCCTACAGTAAGGAAGACCCTTAATGCTAATGGGATCCCTTATCCCTAACCCTAACACTACAGCTAAAAATAACCCTAACCTTTGATCCTTAAACCTAACCCCTAACACTTACTTTAACCCCAAACCCTAACCCTAATCCTAAGCATTAAACCCAACCCTATCTCTTAACCCTAACGCTAGCCCTTACCCTAACGCCTAGATCTAACCCTAAATCTAACCTACCGCCTAATTCCAACCTTAAGAACTAATGCTAACTCTAACCCTGAACCGTAAACCTACCCGTATCCCTTAACACTAACCCTATCCTTGAACCTTAACCCTGACCCTAACCATTACCCGCACCCAATCATTTAACCCTGACCCTAACCCTAATCCTTAATGATAACCCTAACACTAAACCCTAACCCTAAGCCCAACACTTAACCCTAATCCTATCCCTTAACCCTAACCCTAATGCTAACCCCTAAACGTAACCCTAACCGTTACCAGTAAACCTAACCCTAACCTCTAACACAAACCATAACACGTAACTCTAACCCTAAAACTAACACTTACACTAACCCTAACTCTTAACCTTAACCCTAAGCGTTAACTCTCACCCTAACCTTTAATCCTAACCCTAATCCTAATCTTCAACCATAAACCTAACACTTAACCCTAACCCTCTACCAAACCCTAACCCATCATCTTAACCCTAACCCTAAACCTAAACCCTAAACCAAAGTGTAAACGTTAAACCTAAGAGTAACCTTTAACCCTAACCCTAATCCCTAACCCTAAGCCCTCACCCTAACACTAAACTTCATCCTTCACCCTAACCATAATCCTAACCCTAAATCTAATTCTCAGACTTCTTGCTTTCTTAGAGTTTAGAAAGCCTGCAATCCTCCCATGCCATGCGTGAAAGGAGGCTCTACCACTGTGTCCTGCATGAAACCCACGGGCCCATACCCAGAGTATGATAGAGTGGGTTCCCGGGTACAATCCCAGCCCCCTAAACTCCCCCCGCCCGCCTAATGCAGACAGGGCCCTTGCGCTAAGCATAAACAATACCTTTAACAGATAACCCTAACCCTGAACATAACACTCAATCCTGTTCCTATTTCTCCCCTTAACACGTACACCTCACCGTGAGCCTAACTTTAACCTCTTATCCTAACGTTAATGCATAAACCATTTCCTGAGAACAACCCCTATCCCATAATTCTAACCCTATCTCCTAGTCATCACTGTGACACCTAATCCCTAACCCGAATTCTAAACCGCTAACCCTAACCGTAACCCTACCTACAACCCTAACACTGACAGTAACCCTTACTTCTAAACCCAACGCTATGCCTAACAAAAACCCTAACCCTTGACACTAACCCTTCACCCTAACCCCTAAGTCTTTCCCTAACCCTTAACCCTAATCCTAATCCTAACCATTAAACCTAACCCTAGCTCTTAAAGATAACCCTAAACCTTACCCTCACGACAAGACCTAGCCTGACACTAACCAAACACCTAACCCTAACCAGAACACCTAAAGCTAACCCTGAACCCTATCCCTAACCCTAGCAGTAAACTTTAACCCTAAACATAAGCCCAACCCGTAACCCTAATCCTATCCTTTTACCCTAAAACTAAACCCTAAACCTAACCCCTATACCTCACCCTAACTCTAACCCCAATCCTAATTCTAACCATACCCCTTCATAAAACACTAACTCCTAACCGCTAACCCTAACACTAACCAAAAACCCTAATCACTAATCCCTAACCCTAATGCTTAACCTTTACCCTAACCGTTAACCCTCACCCTAAATCTTAACACTGACCCTAACCTGAACCTCTAACTCTAAGCCTAACACTTAACCCTACAGTAAGGAAGACCCTTAATGCTAATGGGATCCCTTATCCCTAACCCTAACACTACAGCTAAAAATAACCCTAACCTTTGATCCTTAAACCTAACCCCTAACCCTTACTTTAACCCCAAACCCTAACCCTAATCCTAAGCACTAAACCTAACCCTATCTCTTCACCCTAACGCTAGCCCTTACCGTAACGCCTAGATCTAACCCTAAATCTAACCTACGCCTAATTCTAAGCTTAGGCCCTAATGCTAACTCTAACCCTGAACCCTAAACCTACCCGTAACCCTTAACACTAACCCTATCCGTGAACCTTAACCCTGACCCTAACCATTACCCGCACCCAAGCATTTAACCCTGACCCTAACCCTAATCCTTAATGATAACCCTAACACTAAACCCTAACCCTAAGCCCAACACTTAACCCTAATCCTATCCCTTAACCCTAACCCTAATGCTAACCCCTAAACGTAACCCTAACCGTGACCAGTAAACCTAACCCTAACCTCTAACACAAACCATAACACATAACTCTAACCCTAAAACTAACCCTAACCCTAACCCTAACCCTAAACCCTAACACTTAACCTTAACCCTAAGCGTTAACTCTCACGCTAACCTTTAATCCTAACCCTAATCCTAATCTTCAACCCTAAACCTAACACTTAACCCTAACCCTGTAGCAAACCCTAACCCCTCATCTTAACCCTAACCGTAAACCTCAACCCTAAACCAAAGTGTAACCGTTAAACCTAAGAGTAACCTTTAACCTTAACCCTAACCCTAACCCTAACCTTAATCCCTAACCCTGAGCCCTCACCCTAACACTAAACTTCATCCTTAACCCTAACCATAATCCTAACCCTAAATCTAATTCTCAGACTTCTTGCTTTCTTAGAGTTTAGAAAGCCTGCAATCCTCCCATGCCTTGCGAGAAAGGAGGCTCTACCACTGTGTCCTGCATGAAACCCACGGGCCCATACCCAGAGTATGATAGAGTGGGTTCCCGGGTACAATCCCAGCCCCCTAAACTCCCCCTGCCCGCCTAATGCAGACAGAGCCTGTGCGCTAAGCATAAACAATACCTTTAACAGATAACCCTAACCCTGAACATAACACCCAACCCTGTTCCTATTTCTCCCCTTAACACGTAAACATCACCGTGCGCCTAACTTTAACCTCTTATCCTAACGTTAATGCATAACCCATTTCCTGAGAACAACCCCTATCCCATAATTCTAACCCTATATCCTAGTCATCACTGTGACACCTAATCCCTAACCCTAATTCTAAACCGCTAACCCTAACCGTAACCCTACCTACAACCCTAACACTGACAGTAACCCTTACTTCTAACCCCAACGCTATGCCTAACAAAAATCCTAACCCTTGACCCTAACCCTTCACCCTAACCCCTAAGCCTTACCCTAACCCTTAACCCTAATCCTAATCCTAACCATTAAACCTAACCCTAGCTCTTAAAGCTAACCCTAAACCTTACCCTCACGACTAGACCTAACCCTGACACTAACCTAACACCTAACCCTAACCAGAACCCCTAAAGCTAACCCTGAACCCTATCCCTAACCCTAGCAGTAAACTTTAACCCTAAACCTAAGCCCAACCCGTAACCCTAATCCTATCCTTTTACCCTAAAACTAACCCCTAAAGCTAAACCCTATACCTCACCCTAACTCTAACCCCAATCCTAATTCTAACCATACCCCTTCATAAAACACTAACTCCTAACCGCTAACCCTAACACTAACCAAAAACCCTAATCACTAATCCCTAACCCTAACGCTTAACCTTTACCCTAACCGTTAACCCTCACCTTAAATCTTAACACTGACCCTAACCTGAACCTTTAACTCTAAGCCTAACCCTTAACCCTACAGTAAGGAAGACCCTTAAGGCTAATGGGATCCCTTATCCCTAACCCTAACACTACAACTAAAAATAACCCTAACCATTGATCCTTAAACCTAACCCCTAACACTTACTTTAACCCCAAACCCTAACCCTAATCCTAAGCATTAAACCTAACCCTATCTCTTAACCCTACCGCTAGCCCTTACCCTAACGCCTAGATCTAACCCGAAATCTAACCTACCGCCTAATCCTAACCTTAAGCCGTAATGCTAACTCTAACCCTGAACCCTAAACCTACCCGTAACCCTTAACACTAACCCTATCCGTGAATCTTAACCCTGACCCTAACCATTACCCCCACCCAAGCATTTAACCCTGACCCTAACCCTAATCCTTAATGATAACCCTAACACTAAACCCTAACCCTAAGCCCAACACTTAACCCTAATCCTATCCCTTAACCCTAACCCTAACCCAAATGCGAACCCCTAAACGTAACCCTAACCGTCACCAGTAAACCTAACCCTAACCTGTAACACAAACCATAGCACATAACTCTAACCCTAAAACGAACCCTAACCCTAACCCTAACCCTAAACCCTAACTCTTAACCTTAACCCTAAGCGTTACCTCTAACGCTAACCTTTAATCCTAACCCTAATCCTAATCTTCAACCCTAAACCTAACACTTAACCCTAACCCTGTACCTAACCCTAACCCCTCATCTTAACCCTAACCGTAAACCTCAACCCTAAACCAAAGTGTAACCGTTAAACCTAAGAGTAACCTTTAACCCTAACCCTAATCCCAAACCCTAAGCCCTCACCTTAACACTAAACTTCATCCTTAACCCTAACCATAATCCTAACCCTAAATCTCATTCTCAGACATCTTGCTTTCTTAGAGTTTAGAAAGCCTGCAATCCTCCCATGCCATGCGTGAAAGAAGGCTCTACCACTGTGTCCTGCATGAAACCCACGGGCCCATACCCAGAGTATGATAGAGTGGGTTCCCGGGTACAATCCCAGCCCCCTAAACTCCCCCCGCCCGCCTAATGCAGACAGGGCCCGTGCGCTAAGCATAAACAATACCTTTAACAGATAACCCTAACCCTGAACATAAAACCCAACCCTGTTCCTATTTCTCCCCTTAACACGTAAACCTCACCGTGCCCCTAACTTTAACCTCTTATCCTAACGTTAATGCATAACCCATTTCCTGAGAACAACCCCTATCCCATAATTCTAACCCTATCTCCTAGTCATCACTGTGACACCTAATCCCTAACCCTAATTCTAAACCGCTAACCCTAACCGTAACCCTACCTACAACCCTAACACTGACAGTAACCCTTACTTCTCACCCCAACGCTATGCCTAACAAATACCCTAACGCTTGACCCTAACCCCTAAGCCTTACGCTAACCCTTAACCCTAATCCTAATCCTAACCATTAAACCTAACCCTAGCTCTTAAAGCTAACCCTAAACCTTACCCTCACGACTAGACCTAACCCTGACACTAACCTAACACCTAACCCTAACCGGAACCCCTAAAGCTAACCCTGAAACCTATCCCTAACTCTAGCAGTAAACTTTAACCCTAAACCTAAGCCCAACCCGTAACCCTAATCCTATCCTTTTACCCTAAAACTAACTCCTAAACCTAACCCCTATACCTCACCCTAACTCTAAACCCAATCCTAATTCTAACCATAAAACTTCATAAAACACTAACTCCTAACCGCTAACCCTAACACTAACCAATAACCTTAATCACTAATCCCTAACCCTAACGCTTAACCTTTACCCTAACCGTTAACCCGCACCCTAAATCTTAACACTGACCCTAACCTTTACCTTTAACTCTAAGCCTTACCCTTAACCCTACAGTAAGGAAGACCCTTAATGCTAATGGGATCCCTTGTCCCTAACCCTAACACTTCAGCTAAAAATAACCCTAACCTTTGATCCTTAAACCTAACCACTAACACTTACTTTAACCCCAAACCCTAACCCTAATCCTTAGCATTAAACCTAACCCTATCTCTTAACCCTAACGCTAGCCCTTACCCTAACGCCTAGATCTAACCCTAAATCTAACCTACCGCCTAATCCTAACCTTAAGCCCGAAATCTAACTCTAACCCTGAACCCTAAACCTACCCGTAACCCTTAACACTAACCCTATCCGTGAACCTTAACCCTGACCCTAACCGTTACCTTCACCCAAGCATTAACCCTGACCCTACCCCTAATCCTTAATGATAACCCTAACTCTGAACCCTAATCCTAAGCCCAACACTTAACCCTAACCCTATCCCTTAACCCTAAACCTAACCCTAACGCTAACCCCTAAACGTAACCCTAACCGTCACCAGTAAACCTAACCCTAACCTCTAACACAAACCATAGCACATAACTCTAACCCTAAAACTAACCCTAACCCTAACCCTAACCCTAAATCCTAACACTTAACCTTAACCCTAAGCGTTAACTCTCACGCTAACCTTTAATCCTAACCCTAATCCTAATCTTCAACCCTAAACCTAACACTTAACCCTAACCCTGTACCAAACCCTAACCCCTCATCTTAACCCTAATCGTAAACCTCCACCCTAAACCAAAGTGTAACCGTTAAACCTAAGAGTAACCTTTAACCCTAACCCTAATCCCTAACCCTAACCCTAACCGTTGATCCTTAAACCTAACCCCTAACACTTACTTTAACCCCAAACCCTAACCCTAATCCTAAGCATTAAACCTAACCCTATCTCTTAACCCTAACGCTAGCCCTTACCCTAACGCCTAGATCTAACCCTAAATCTAACCTACCGCCTAATCCTAACCTTAAGCCCTAATGCTAACTCTAACCCTGAACCCTAAACCTACCCGTAACCCTTAACACTAACCCTATCCATAAACCTTAACCCTGACCCTAACCATTACCCGCACCCAAGCATTTAACCCTAACCCTACCCCTAGTCCTTAATGACAACCCTAACACTAAACCCTAACCCTAGGCCAACACTTAACCCTAATCCTATCCCTTCACCATAACCCTAACCCTAACCCTAATGCTAACCCCTAAACGTAACCCTAACCGCCATCATTAAACATAACCCTAACCTCTAACACAAACCATAGCACATAACTCTAACACTAAAACTAACCCTAACCCTAACCCTAACCCTAACCCCTAACTCTTAACCTTAACCCCAAGCGTTAACTCTCACGCTAACCTTTAATCCTAACCCTAATCCTAATCTTCAACCCTAAACCTAACACTTAACCCTAACACTGTACCAAACCCTAACCCCTCATCTTAACCCTAACCATAAACCTCAACCCTAAACCAAAGTGTAACCGTTAAACCTAAGAGTAACCTTTAACCCTAACCCTAATCCCTAACCCTAAGCCCTCACCCTAACACTAAACTTCATCCTTAACCCTAACCATAATCATAACCCTAAATCTAATTCTCAGACTTCTTGCTTTCTTAGAGTTTAGAAAGCCTGCAATCCTCCCATGCCATGCGTGAAAGGAGGCTCTACCAGTGTGTCCTGCATGAAACCCACGGGCCCATACCCAGAGTATGATAGAGTGGGTTCCCGGGTACAATCCCAGCCCCCTAAACTCCCCCCGCCCGCCTAATGCAGACAGGGCCCGTGCGCTAAGCATAAACAATACCTTTAACAGATAACCCTAACCCTGAACATAACACCCAAACCTGTTCCTATTTCTCCCCTTAACACGTAAACCTCACCGTGCGCCTAACTTTAACCTCTTATCCTAACGTTAATGCATAACCCATTTCCTGAGAACAACCCCTATCCCATAATTCTAACCCTATCTCCTAGTCATCACTGTGACACCTAATCCCTAACCCTAATTCTAAACCGCTAACCCTAACCGTAACCCTACCTACAACCCTAACACTGACAGTAACCCTTACTTCTAACCCCAACGCTATGCCTAACAAAAACCCTAACCCTTGACCCTAACCCTTCACACTAACCCCTAAGCCTTACCCTAACCCTTAACCCTAATCCTAATCCTAACCATTAAACCTAACCCTCGCTCTCAAAGCTAACCCTAACCTTACCCTCACGACTAGTCCTAACCCTGACACTAACTTAACACCTAACCGTAACCAGAACCCCTAAAGCTAACCCTGAACCCTATCCGTAATCCTAGCAGTAAACTTTAACCCTGAACCTAAGCCCAGCCCGTAACCCTAATCCTATCCTTTTACCCTAAAACTAACCCCTAAACCTAACCCCTATACCTCACCCTAACCCTAACCCCAGTCCTAATTCTAACCATACCCCTTCATAAAACACTAACTCCTAACCACTAACCCTAACACTAACGAAAAACCCTAATCAATAATCCCTAACCCTAACGCTTAACCTTTACCCTAACCGTTAACCCTCACCCTAAATCTTAACACTGACCCTAACCTTAACCTTTAACTCTAAGCCTAACCCTTAACCCTACAGTAAGGAAGACCCTTAATGCTAATGGGATCCCTTATCCCTAACCCTAACACTACAGCTAAAAATAACCCTAACCTTTGATCCTTAAACCTAACCCCTAACACTTACTTTAACCCCAAACCCTAACCCTAATCCTAAGCATTAAACCTAACCCTATCTTTTAACCCTAACGCTAGCCCTTACCCTAACGCCTAGATCTAACCCTAAATCTAACCTACCGCCGAATCCTAACCTTAAGCCCTAATGCTAACTCTAACCCTGAACCCTAAACCTACCCGTAACCCTTAACACTAACCCTATCCATGAACCTTAACCCTGACCCTAACCATTACCCGCACCCAAGCATTTAACCCTGACCCTACCACTAATTCTTAATGATAACCCTAACACTAAACCCCAACCCTAAGCCCAACACTTAACCCTAATCCAATCCCTTATCCCTAACCCTAACTCTAACCCTAATGCTAACCCCTAAACCTAACCCTAACCGTCACCAGTAAAGCTAACCCTAACCTTTAACTCAAACCATAGCACATAACTCTAACCCTAAAACTAACCCTAACCCTAAACCTAACCATAAACCCTAACCCTTAACCTTAACACTAAGCGTTAACTCTCACGCTAACCTTTAATCCTAACCCTAATCCTAAACTTCAACCATAAACCTAACACTTAACCCTAACCCTGTACCTAACCCTAACCCCTCATCTTAACCCTAACCGTAAACCTCAACCCTAAACCAAAGTGTAAACGTTAAACCTAAGAGTAACCTTTAACCCTAACCCTAATCCCTAACCCTAAGCCCTCACCCTAACACTAAACTTCATCCTTAACCCTAACCATAATCCTAACCCTAAATCTAATTCTCAGACTTCTTGCTTTCTTAGAGTTTAGAAAGCCTGCAATCCTCCCATGCCATGCGTGAAAGGAGGCTCTACCACTGTGTCCTGCATGAAACCCACGGGCCCATACCCAGAGTATGATAGAGTGGGTTCCCGGGTACAATCCCAGCCCCCTAAACTCCCCCCGCCCGCCTAATGCAGACAGGGCCCGTGCGCTAAGCATAAACAATACCTTGAACAGATAACCCTAACCCTGAACATAACACCCAACCCTGTTCCTATTTCTCCCCTTAACACGTAAACCTCACCGTGCGCCTAACTTTAACCTCTTATCCTAACGTTAATGCATAACCAATTTCCTGAGAACAACCCCTATCCCATAATTCTAACCCTATCTCCTAGTCATCACTGTGACACCTAATCCCTAACCCTAATTCTAAACCGCTAACCCTAACCGTAACCCTACCTACAACCCTAACACTGACAGTAACCCTTACTTCTAACCCCAACGCTATGCCTAACAAAAACCCTAACCCTTGACCCTAACCCTTCACACTAACCCCTAAGCCTTACCCTAACCCTTAACCCTAATCCTAATCCTAACCATTAAACCTAACCCTAGCTCTTAAAGCTAACCCTAACCTTACCCTCACGACTAGTCCTAACCATGACACTAACTTAACACCTAACCGTAACCAGAACCCCTAAAGCTAACCCTGAACCCTATCCGTAATCCTAGCAGTAAACTTTAACCCTGAACCTAAGCCCAGCCCGTAACCCTAATCCTATCCTTTTACCCTAAAACTAACCCCTAAACCTAACCCCTATACCTCACCCTAACTCTAACCCCAGTCCTAATTCTAACCATACCCCTTCATAAAACACTAACTCCTAACCACTAACCCTAACACTAACCAAAAACCCTAATCAATAATCCCTAACCCTAACGCTTAACCTTTACCCTAACCGTTAACCCTCACCCTAAATCTTAACACTGACCCTAACCTTAATCTTTAACTCTAAGCCTAACCCTTAACCCTACAGTAAGGAAGACCCTTAATGCTAATGGGATCCCTTATCCCTAACCCTAACACTACAGCTAAAAATAACCCTAACCTTTGATCCTTAAACCTAACCCCTAACACTTACTTTAACCCCAAACCCTAACCCTAATCCTAAGCATTAAACCCAACCCTATCTCTTAACCCTAACGCTAGCCCTTACCCTAACGCCTAGATCTAACCCTAAATCTAACCTACCGCCTAATTCCAACCTTAAGAACTAATGCTAACTCTAACCCTGAACCGTAAACCTACCCGTATCCCTTAACACTAACCCTATCCTTGAACCTTAACCCTGACCCTAACCATTACCCGCACCCAATCATTTAACCCTGACCCTAACCCTAATCCTTAATGATAACCCTAACACTAAACCCTAACCCTAAGCCCAACACTTAACCCTAATCCTATCCCTTAACCCTAACCCTAATGCTAACCCCTAAACGTAACCCTAACCGTTACCAGTAAACCTAACCCTACCTCTAACACAAACCATAACACGTAACTCTAACCCTAAAACTAACACTTACACTAACCCTAACTCTTAACCTTAACCCTAAGCGTTAACTCTCACCCTAACCTTTAATCCTAACCCTAATCCTAATCTTCAACCATAAACCTAACACTTAACCCTAACCCTCTACCAAACCCTAACCCATCATCTTAACCCTAACCCTAAACCTAAACCCTAAACCAAAGTGTAAACGTTAAACCTAAGAGTAACCTTTAACCCTAACCCTAATCCCTAACCCTAAGCCCTCACCCTAACACTAAACTTCATCCTTCACCCTAACCATAATCCTAACCCTAAATCTAATTCTCAGACTTCTTGCTTTCTTAGAGTTTAGAAAGCCTGCAATCCTCCCATGCCATGCGTGAAAGGAGGCTCTACCACTGTGTCCTGCATGAAACCCACGGGCCCATACCCAGAGTATGATAGAGTGGGTTCCCGGGTACAATCCCAGCCCCCTAAACTCCCCCCGCCCGCCTAATGCAGACAGGGCCCGTGCGCTAAGCATAAACAATACCTTTAACAGATAACCCTAACCCTGAACATAACACTCAACCCTGTTCCTATTTCTCCCCTTAACACGTAAACCTCACCGTGAGCCTAACTTTAACCTCTTATCCTAACGTTAATGCATAACCCATTTCCTGAGAACAACCCCTATCCCATAATTCTAACCCTATCTCCTAGTCATCACTGTGACACCTAATCCCTAACCCGAATTCTAAACCGCTAACCCTAACCGTAACCCTACCTACAACCCTAACACTGACAGTAACCCTTACTTCTAAACCCAACGCTATGCCTAACAAAAACCCTAACCCTTGACACTAACCCTTCATCCTAACCCCTAAGTCTTACCCTAACCCTTAACCCTAATCCTAATCCTAACCATTAAACCTAACCCTAGCTCTTAAAGATAACCCTAAACCTTACCCTCACGACAAGACCTAGCCTGACACTAACCAAACACCTAACCCTAACCAGAACACCTAAAGCTAACCCTGAACCCTATCCCTAACCCTAGCAGTAAACTTTAACCCTAAACATAAGCCCAACCCGTAACCCTAATCCTATCCTTTTACCCTAAAACTAACCCCTAAACCTAACCCCTATACCTCACCCTAACTCTAACCCCAATCCTAATTCTAACCATACCCCTTCATAAAACACTAACTCCTAACTGCTAACCCTAACACTAACCAAAAACCCTAATCACTAATCCCTAACCCTAACGCTTAACCTTTACCCTAACCGTTAACCCTCACCCTAAATCTTAACACTGACCCTAACCTGAACCTCTAACTCTAAGCCTAACACTTAACCCTACAGTAAGGAAGACCCTTAATGCTAATGGGATCCTTTATCCCTAACCCTAACACTACAGCTAAAAATAACCCTAACCTTTGATCCTTAAACCTAACCCCTAACCCTTACTTTAACCCCAAACCCTAACCCTAATCCTAAGCACTAAACCTAACCCTATCTCTTCACCCTAACGCTAGCCCTTACCGTAACGCCTAGATCTAACCCTAAATCTAACCTACGCCTAATTCTAAGCTTAGGCCCTAATGCTAACTCTAACCCTGAACCCTAAACCTACCCGTAACCCTTAACACTAACCCTATCCGTGAACCTTAACCCTGACCCTAACCATTACCCGCACCCAAGCATTTAACCCTGACCCTAACCCTAATCCTTAATGATAACCCTAACACTAAACCCTAACCCTAAGCCCAACACTTAACCCTAATCCTATCCCTTAACCCTAACCCTAATGCTAACCCCTAAACGTAACCCTAACCGTGACCAGTAAACCTAACCCTAACCTCTAACACAAACCATAACACATAACTCTAACCCTAAAACTAACCCTAACCCTAACCCTAACCCTAAACCCTAACACTTAACCTTAACCCTAAGCGTTAACTCTCACGCTAACCTTTAATCCTAACCCTAATCCTAATCTTCAACCCTAAACCTAACACTTAACCCTAACCCTGTAGCAAACCCTAACCCCTCATCTTAACCCTAACCGTAAACCTCAACCCTAAACCAAAGTGTAACCGTTAAACCTAAGAGTAACCTTTAACCTTAACCCTAACCCTAACCCTAACCTTAATCCCTAACCCTGAGCCCTCACCCTAACACTAAACTTCATCCTTAACCCTAACCATAATCCTAACCCTAAATCTAATTCTCAGACTTCTTGCTTTCTTAGAGTTTAGAAAGCCTGCAATCCTCCCATGCCTTGCGAGAAAGGAGGCTCTACCACTGTGTCCTGCATGAAACCCACGGGCCCATACCCAGAGTATGATAGAGTGGGTCCCCGGGTACAATCCCAGCCCCCTAAACTCCCCCTGCCCGCCTAATGCAGACAGAGCCTGTGCGCTAAGCATAAACAATACCTTTAACAGATAACCCTAACCCTGAACATAACACCCAACCCTGTTCCTATTTCTCCCCTTAACACGTAAACATCACCGTGCGCCTAACTTTAACCTCTTATCCTAACGTTAATGCATAACCCATTTCCTGAGAACAACCCCTATCCCATAATTCTAACCCTATATCCTAGTCATCACTGTGACACCTAATCCCTAACCCTAATTCTAAACCGCTAACCCTAACCGTAACCCTACCTACAACCCTAACACTGACAGTAACCCTTACTTCTAACCCCAACGCTATGCCTAACAAAAACCCTAACCCTTGACCCTAACCCTTCACCCTAACCCCTAAGCCTTACCCTAACCCTTAACCCTAATCCTAATCCTAACCATTAAACCTAACCCTAGCTCTTAAAGCTAACCCTAAACCTTACCCTCACGACTAAACCTAACCCTGACACTAACCTAACACCTAACCCTAACCAGAACCCCTAAAGCTAACCCTGAACCCTATCCCTAACCCTAGCAGTAAACTTTAACCCTAAACCTAAGCCCAACCCGTAACCCTAATCCTATCCTTTTACCCTAAAACTAACCCCTAAAGCTAAACCCTATACCTCACCCTAACTCTAACCCCAATCCTAATTCTAACCAT
Organism: Eulemur rufifrons; assembly: GCF_041146395.1. Classification (NCBI taxonomy): domain Eukaryota; kingdom Metazoa; phylum Chordata; class Mammalia; order Primates; family Lemuridae; genus Eulemur; species Eulemur rufifrons. The sequence goes on along the minus strand of NW_027182815.1, from coordinate 2,523,261 downwards.
ACCCCTTCATAAAACACTAACTCCTAACCGCTAACCCTAACACTAACCAAAAACCCTAATCACTAATCCCTAACCCTAACGCTTAACCTTTACCCTAACCGTTAACCCTCACCTTAAATCTTAACACTGACCCTAACCTGAACCTTTAACTCTAAGCCTAACCCTTAACCCTACAGTAAGGAAGACCCTTAAGGCTAATGGGATCCCTTATCCCTAACCCTAACACTACAACTAAAAATAACCCTAACCATTGATCCTTAAACCTAACCCCTAACATTTACTTTAACCCCAAACCCTAACCCTAATCCTAAGCATTAAACCTAACCCTATCTCTTAACCCTACCGCTAGCCCTTACCCTAACGCCTAGATCTAACCCGAAATCTAACCTACCGCCTAATCCTAACCTTAAGCCGTAATGCTAACTCTAACCCTGAACCCTAAACCTACCCGTAACCCTTAACACTAACCCTATCCGTGAATCTTAACCCTGACCCTAACCATTACCCCCACCCAAGCATTTAACCCTGACCCTAACCCTAATCCTTAATGATAACCCTAACACTAAACCCTAACCCTAAGCCCAACACTTAACCCTAATCCTATCCCTTAACCCTAACCCTAACCCAAATGCGAACCCCTAAACGTAACCCTAACCGTCACCAGTAAACCTAACCCTAACCTGTAACACAAACCATAGCACATAACTCTAACCCTAAAACGAACCCTAACCCTAACCCTAACCCTAAACCCTAACTCTTAACCTTAACCCTAAGCGTTACCTCTCACGCTAACCTTTAATCCTAACCCTAATCCTAATCTTCAACCCTAAACCTAACACTTAACCCTAACCCTGTACCTAACCCTAACCCCTCATCTTAACCCTAACCGTAAACCTCAACCCTAAACCAAAGTGTAACCGTTAAACCTAAGAGTAACCTTTAACCCTAACCCTAATCCCAAACCCTAAGCCCTCACCTTAACACTAAACTTCATCCTTAACCCTAACCATAATCCTAACCCTAAATCTCATTCTCAGACATCTTGCTTTCTTAGAGTTTAGAAAGCCTGCAATCCTCCCATGCCATGCGTGAAAGAAGGCTCTACCACTGTGTCCTGCATGAAACCCACGGGCCCATACCCAGAGTATGATAGAGTGGGTTCCCGGGTACAATCCCAGCCCCCTAAACTCCCCCCGCCCGCCTAATGCAGACAGGGCCCGTGCGCTAAGCATAAACAATACCTTTAACAGATAACCCTAACCCTGAACATAACACCCAACCCTGTTCCTATTTCTCCCCTTAACACGTAAACCTCACCGTGCCCCTAACTTTAACCTCTTATCCTAACGTTAATGCATAACCCATTTCCTGAGAACAACCCCTATCCCATAATTCTAACCCTATCTCCTAGTCATCACTGTGACACCTAATCCCTAACCCTAATTCTAAACCGCTAACCCTAACCGTAACCCTACCTACAACCCTAACACTGACAGTAACCCTTACTTCTCACCCCAACGCTATGCCTAACATATACCCTAACGCTTGACCCTAACCCCTAAGCCTTACGCTAACCCTTAACCCTAATCCTAATCCTAACCATTAAACCTAACCCTAGCTCTTAAAGCTAACCCTAAACCTTACCCTCACGACTAGACCTAACCCTGACACTAACCTAACACCTAACGCTAACCGGAACCCCTAAAGCTAACCCTGAAACCTATCCCTAACTCTAGCAGTAAACTTTAACCCTAAACCTAAGCCCAACCCGTAACCCTAATCCTATCCTTTTACCCTAAAACTAACCCCTAAACCTAACCCCTATACCTCACCCTAACTCTAAACCCAATCCTAATTCTAACCATAAAACTTCATAAAACACTAACTCCTAACCGCTAACCCTAACACTAACCAATAACCTTAATCACTAATCCCTAACCCTAACGCTTAACCTTTACCCTAACCGTTAACCCGCACCCTAAATCTTAACACTGACCCTAACCTTTACCTTTAACTCTAAGCCTTACCCTTAACCCTACAGTAAGGAAGACCCTTAATGCTAATGGGATCCCTTGTCCCTAACCCTAACACTTCAGCTAAAAATAACCCTAACCTTTGATCCTTAAACCTAACCACTAACACTTACTTTAACCCCAAACCCTAACCCTAATCCTTAGCATTAAACCTAACCCTATCTCTTAACCCTAACGCTAGCCCTTACCCTAACGCCTAGATCTAACCCTAAATCTAACCTACCGCCTAATCCTAACCTTAAGCCCGAAATCTAACTCTAACCCTGAACCCTAAACCTACCCGTAACCCTTAACACTAACCCTATCCGTGAACCTTAACCCTGACCCTAACCGTTACCTTCACCCAAGCATTAACCCTGACCCTACCCCTAATCCTTAATGATAACCCTAACTCTGAACCCTAATCCTAAGCCCAACACTTAACCCTAACCCTATCCCTTAACCCTAAACCTAACCCTAACGCTAACCCCTAAACGTAACCCTAACCGTCACCAGTAAACCTAACCCTAACCTCTAACACAAACCATAGCACATAACTCTAACCCTAAAACTAACCCTAACCCTAACCCTAACCCTAAATCCTAACACTTAACCTTAACCCTAAGCGTTAACTCTCACGCTAACCTTTAATCCTAACCCTAATCCTAATCTTCAACCCTAAACCTAACACTTAACCCTAACCCTGTACCAAACCCTAACCCCTCATCTTAACCCTAACCGTAAACCTCCACCCTAAACCAAAGTGTAACCGTTAAACCTAAGAGTAACCTTTAACCCTAACCCTAATCCCTAACCCTAACCCTAACCGTTGATCCTTAAACCTAACCCCTAACACTTACTTTAACCCCAAACCCTAACCCTAATCCTAAGCATTAAACCTAACCCTATCTCTTAACCCTAACGCTAGCCCTTACCCTAACGCCTAGATCTAACCCTAAATCTAACCTACCGCCTAATCCTAACCTTAAGCCCTAATGCTAACTCTAACCCTGAACCCTAAACCTACCCGTAACCCTTAACACTAACCCTATCCGTAAACCTTAACCCTGACCCTAACCATTACCCGCACCCAAGCATTTAACCCTAACCCTACCCCTAGTCCTTAATGACAACCCTAACACTAAACCCTAACCCTAGGCCAACACTTAACCCTAATCCTATCCCTTCACCATAACCCTAACCCTAACCCTAATGCTAACCCCTAAACGTAACCCTAACCGCCATCATTAAACATAACCCTAACCTCTAACACAAACCATAGCACATAACTCTAACCCTAAAACTAACCCTAACCCTAACCCTAACCCCTAACTCTTAACCTTAACCCCAAGCGTTAACTCTCACGCTAACCTTTAATCCTAACCCTAATCCTAATCTTCAACCCTAAACCTAACACTTAACCCTAACACTGTACCAAACCCTAACCCCTCATCTTAACCCTAACCATAAACCTCAACCCTAAACCAAAGTGTAACCGTTAAACCTAAGAGTAACCTTTAACACTAACCCTAATCCCTAACCCTAAGCCCTCATCCTAACACTAAACTTCATCCTTCACCCTAACCATAATCCTAACCCTAAATCTAATTCTCAGACTTCTTGCTTTCTTAGAGTTTAGAAAGCCTGCAATCCTCCCATGCCATGCGTGAAAGGAGGCTCTACCACTGTGTCCTGCATGAAACCCACGGGCCCATACCCAGAGTATGATAGAGTGGGTTCCCGGGTACAATCCCAGCCCCCTAAACTCCCCCCGCCCGCCTAATGCAGACAGGGCCCGTGCGCTAAGCATAAACAATACCTTTAACAGATAACCCTAACTCTGAACATAACACCCAACCCTGTTCCTATTTCTCCCCTTAACACGTAAACCTCACCGTGCGCCTAACTTTAACCTCTTAACCTAACGTTAATGCATAACACATTTCCTGAGAACAACCCCTATCCCATAATTCTAACGCTATCTCCTAGTCATCACTGTGACACCTAATCCCTAACCCTAATTCTAAACCGCTAACCCTAACCGTAACCCTACCTACAACCCTAACACTGACAGTAACCCTTACGTTTAACTCCAACGCTATGCCTAACAAAAACCCTAACCCTTCACCCTAACCCTTCACCCTAACCCCTAAGCCTTACCCTAACCCTTAACCCTAATCCTAATCCTAACCATTAAACCTAACCCTAGCTCTTAAAGCTAACCCTAAACCTTACCCTCACAACTAGACCTAACCCTGACACTAACCTAACACCTAACCCTAACCAGAACCCCTAAATCTAACCCTGAACCCTATCCCTAACCCTAGCACTAAACTTTAACCCTAAACCTAAGCCCAACCCGTAACCCTAATCCTATCCTTTTACCCTAAAACTAACCCCTAAAGCTAACCCCTATACCTCACCCTAACTCTATCCCCAATCCTAATATTAACCATACCCCTTCAAAAAACAGTAACTCCTAACCGCTAACCCTAACACTAACCAAAAACCCTAATCACTAATCCCTAACCCTAACGCTTAACCTTTACCCTAACCGTTAACCCTCACCCTAATTCTTAACACTGACCCTAACCTTAAGCTTTAACTCCAAGCCTAACCCTTAACCCTACAGTAAGGAAGACCCTTAATGCTAATGGGATCCCTTGTCCCTAACCCTAACACTACAGCTAAAAATAACCCTAACCTTTGATCCTTAAACCTAACCCCTAACACTTACTTTAACCCCAAACCCTAACCCTAATCCTAAGCATTAAACCTAACCCTATCTCTTAACCCTAACGCTAGCCCTTACCGTAACGCCTAGATCTAAACCTAAATCTAACCTACCGCCTAATCCTAACCTTAAACCCTAATGCTAACTCTAACCCTGAACCCTAAACCTACCCGTAACCCTTAACACCAACCCTATCCGTGAACCTGAACCCTGACCCTAACTATTACCCGCACCCAAGCATTTAACCCTGACCCTTCCCGTAATCCTTAATGATAACCCTAACACTAAATCCTAACCCTAAGTCCAACACTTAACCCTATTCCTATCCCTTAACCCTAACCCTAACGCTAACCCTAATGCTAACCCCTAAATGTAACCCTAACCGCCACCAGTAAACCTAACCCTAACCTCCAACACAAACCATAGCACATAACTCTAACCCTAAAACTAACCCTAACCCTAACCCTAACCCTAAACCCTAACTCTTAACCTTAACCCTAAGCGTTAACTCTCACGCTAACCTTTAATCCTAACCCTAATCCTAATCTTCAACCCTAAACCTAACACTTAACCCTAACCCTGTACCTAACCCTAACCCCTCATCTTAACCCTAACCGTAAACCTGAACCCTAATCCAAAGTGTAACCGTTAAACCTAAGAGTAACCTTTAACCCTAACCCTAATCCCTAACCCTAAGCCCTCACCCTAACACTAAACTTCATCCTTAACCCTAACCATAATCCTAACCCTAAATCTAATTTTCAGACTTCTTGCTTTCTTAGAGTTTAGAAAGCCTGCAATCCTCCCATGCCATGCTTGAAAGGAGGCTCTACCACTGTGTCCTGCATGAAACCCACGGGCCCATACCCAGAGTATGATAGAGTGGTTCCCGGGTACAATTCCAGCCCCCTAAACTCCCCCCGCCCGCCTAATGCAGACAGGGCCCGTGCGCTAAGCGCAAACAATACCTTTAACAGATAACCCTAACCCTGAACATAACACCCAACCCTGTTCCTATTTCTCCCCTTAACAAGTAAACCTCACCGTGCACCTAACTTTAACCTCTTATCCTAACGTTAATGCATAACCCATTTCCTGAGAACAACCCCTATCCCATAATTGTAACCCTATCTTCTAGTCATCACTGTGACACCTAATCCCTAACCGTAATTCTAAACCGCTAACCCTAACCGTAACCCTACCTACAACCCTAACACTGACAGTAAACCTTACTTCTAACCCCAACGCTATGCCTAACAAAAACCCTAACCCTTGACCCTAACCCTTCACCCTAACCCCTAAGCCTTACCCTAACCCTTAACCCTAATCCTAATCCTAACCATTAAACCTAACCCTAGCTCTTAAAGCTAACACTAAACCTTACCCTCACGACTAGACCTAACCCTGACACTAACCTCACACCTAATCCTAACCAGAACCCCTAAAGCTAACCATGAACCCTATCCCTAACCCTAGCAGTAAACGTTAACCCTAAACCTAAGCCCAACCCGTAACCCTAATTCTATCCCTTTACCCTAAAACTAACCCCTAAACCTAACCCCTATACCTCACCCTAAGTCTAACCCCAATCCTAATTCTAACCATACCCCTTCATAAAACACTAACTCCTAACCGCTAACCCTAACACTAACCAAAAACCCTAATCACTAATCCCTAACCCTAACGCTTAACCTTTACCCTAACCGTTAACCCTCACCCTAAATCTTAACGCTGACCCTAACCTTAAGCTTTAACTCCAAGCCTAACCCTTAACCCTACAGTAAGGAAGACCCTTAATGCTAATGGGATCCCTTATCCCTAATCCTAACACTACAGCTAAAAATAACCCTAACCTTTGATCCTTAAACCTAACCCCTAACACTTACTTTAACCCCAAACCCTAACGCTAATCCTAAGCACTAAACCTAACCCTATCTCTTAACCCTAACGCTAGCCCTTACCGTAACGCCTAGATCTAAACCTAAATCTAACCTACCGCCTAATTGTAACCTTAAACCCTAATGCTAACTCTAACCCTGAACCCTAAACCTACCTATAACCCTTAACACTAACCCTATCCGTGAACCTTAACCCTGACCCTAAACATTACCCGCACCCAAGCATTTAACCCTGACCCTAACCCTAATCCTTAATGATAACCCTAACACTAAACCCTAACCCTAAGCCCAACACTTAACCCTAATCCTATCCCTTAACCCTAACCCTAATGCTAACCCCTAAACGTAACCCTAACCGTGACCAGTAAACCTAAACCTAATCTCTAACACAAACCATAGCACATAACTCTAACCCTAAAACTAACACTAACCCTAACCCTAACCCTAAACCCTAACTCTTAACCTTAACCCTAAGCGTTAACTCTCATGCTAACCTTTAATCCTAACCCTAATCCTAATCTTTAACCCTAAACCTAACACTTAACCCTAACCCTGTACCAAACCCTAACCCCTCATCTTAACCCTAACCGTAAACCTGAACGCGAAACCAAAGTGTAACCGTTAAACCTAAGAGTAACCTTTAACCCTAACCCTAATCCCTAACCCTAAGCCCTCACCCTAACACTAAACTTCATCCTTAACCCTAACCAGAATCCTAACCCTAAATCTCATTCTCAGACTTCTTGCTTTCTTAGAGTTCAGAAAGCCTGCAATCCTCCCATGCCATGCGTGAAAGAAGGCTCTACCACTGTGTCCTGCATGAAACCCACGGGCCCATACCCAGAGTATGATAGAGTGGGTTCCCGGGTACAATCCCAGCCCCCTAAACTCCCCCCGCCCGCCTAATGCAGACAGGGCCCGTGCGCTAAGCATAAACAATACCTTGAACAGATAACCCTAACCCTGAACATAACACCCAACCCTGTTCCTATTTCTCCCCTTAACACGTAAACCTCACCGTGCCCCTAACTTTAACCTCTTATCCTAACGTTAATGCATAACCCATTTCCTGAGAACAACCCCTATCCCATAATTCTAACCCTATCTCCTAGTCATCACTGTGACACCTAATCCCTAACCCTAATTCTAAACCGCTAACCCAAACCGTAACCCTACCTACAACCCTAACACTGACAGTAACCCTTACTTCTAACCCCAACGCTATGCCTAACAAAAACCCTAACCCTTGACCCTAACCCTTCACCCTAACCCCTAAGCCTTACCCTAACCCTTAACCCTAATCCTAATCCTAACCCTTAAACCTAACCCTAGCTCTTAAAGCTAGCCCTAAACCTTACCCTCACGACTAGACCTAACCCTGACACTAACCTAACACCTAACCCTAACCAGAACCCATAAAGCCTAGCCTGAACCCTATCCCTAACCCTAGCAGTAAACTTTAACCCTAAACCTAAGCCCAACCCGTAACCCTAATCCTATCCTTTACCCTAAAACTAACCCGTAAACCTAACCCCTATACCTCACCCTAACTCTAAACCCAATCCTAATTGTAACCAAAGCCCTTCATAAAACACTAACACCTAACCACTAACCCAAACACTAACCAAAAACCCTAATCACTAATCCCTAACCCTAACGCTTAAACTTTACCCTAACCGTTAACCCTCACCCTAAATCTTAACACTGACCCTATCCTTAAGCTTTAACTCTAAGCCGAACCCATAACCCTACAGTAAGGAAGACCCTTAATGCTAATGGGATCCCTTAGCCCTAACCCTAACACTACAGCTAAAAATAACCCTAACCTTTGATCCTTAAACCTAACCCCGAACACTTACTTTAACCCCAAACCCTAACCCTAATCCTAAGCATTAAACCTAACCCTATCTCTTAACCCTAACGCTAGCCCTTACCCTAACGCCTAGATCTAACCCTAAATCTAACCTACCGCCTAATCCTAACCTTAAGCCCTAATGCTAACTCTAACCCTGAACCCTAAACCTACCCGTAACCCTTAACACTCACCCTATCCGTGAACCTTAACCCTGTCCCTAACCATTACCCGCACCAAAGCATTTAACCCTGACCCTAACCCTAATCGTTAATGATAATCCTAACACTAAACCCTAACCCTAAGCCCAACACTTAACCCTAATCCTATCCCTTAACCCTAACCCTAACCCTAATGCTATCCCCTAAACGTAACCCTAACCGTCACCAGTAAACCTAACCCTAACCTGTAACACAAACCATAGCACATAACTCTAACCCTAAAACGAACCCTAACCCTAACCCTAACCCTAAACCCTAACTCTTAACCTTAACCCTAAGCGTTAACTCTCACGCTAACCTTTAATCCTAACCCTAATCCTAATCTTCAACCCTAAACCTAACACTTAACCCTAACCCTGTACCTAACCCTAACCCCTCATCTTAACCCTAACCGTAAACCTCAACCCTAAACCAAAGTGTAACCGTTAAACCTAAGAGTAACCTTTAACCCTAACCCTAATCCCTATCCCTAAGCCCTCACCCTAACACTAAACTTCATCCTTAACCCTAACCATAATCCTAACCCTAAATCTAATTTTCAGACTTCTTGCTTTCTTAGAGTTTAGAAAGCCTGCAAACCTCCCATGCCATGCGTGAAAGGAAGCTCTACCACTGTGTCCTGCATGAAACCCACGGGCCCATACCCAGAGTATGATAGAGTGGGTTCCCGGGTACAATCCCAGCCCCCTAAACTCTCCCCGCCCGCCTAACGCAGACAGGGCCCGTGCGCTAAGCATAAACAATACCTTTAACAGATAACCCTAACCCTGAACATAACACCCAACCCTGTTCCTATTTCTCCCCTTAACACGTAAACCTCACCGTGCGCCTAACTTTAACCTCTTATCCTAACGTTAATGCATAACCCATTCCTGAGAACAACCCCTATCCCATAATTCTAACCCTATATCCTTGTAATCACTGAGACACCTAATCCCTAACCCTAATTCTAAACCGCTAACCCTAACCGTAACCCTACCTACAACCCTAACACTGACAGTAACCCTTACTTCTAACCCCAACGCTATGCCTAACAAAAGCCCTAATCCTTGACCCTAACCCTTCACCCTAACCCCTAAGCCTTACCCTATCCCTTAACCCTAATCCTAATCCTAACCATTAAACCTAACCCTAGCTCTTTTTTTTTTTTTTTTTTTGAGACAGAGTCTCACTCTGTTGCCCGGGCTAGAGTGAGTGCCGTGGCGTCAGCCTAGCTCAGAGCAACCTCACACTCCTGGGCTCAAGCGATCCTACTCCCTCAGCCTTCCGAGTAGCTGGGACTACAGGCATGCGCCACCATGCCTGGCTAATTTTTTGTATATATATATTTTAGTTGTCCATATAATTTCTTTCTATTTTTAGTAGAGACGGGGTCTCACTCTTGCTCAGGCTGGTCTCGAACTCCTGACCTCGAGCGATCCACCAGCCTCGGCCTCCCAGAGTGCTAGGATTACAGGCGTGAGCCACCGCGCCCGGCCCCAGGCTCTTAAAACTAACCCTAAACCTTACCCTCACGACTAGACCTAACCCTGACACTAACCTAACACCTAAACCTAACCAGAACCCCTAAAGCTAACCCTGAACCCTATCCATAACTCTAGCAGTAAACTTTAACCCTAAACCTAAGCCCAACCCGTAACCCTAATCCTATCCTTTTACCCTAAAACTAACCCCTAAACCTAACCCCTATACCTCACCCTAACTCTAACCCCAATCCTAATTCTAACCATACCGCTTCATAAAACACTAACTCCTAACCGCTAACCCTAACACTAACCAAAAACCCTAATCACTAATCCCTAACCCTAACGCTTAACCTTTACCCTAACCGTTAACCCTCACCCTAAATCTTAACACTGACCCTAACCTTAAGCTTTAACTCTAAGCCTAACCCTTAACCCTACAGTAAGGAAGACCCTTAAGGCTAATGGGATCCCTTATCCCTAACCCTAACACTACAGCTAAAAATAACCCTAACCTTTGATCCTTAAACCTAACCCCGAACACTTACTTTAACCCCAAACCCTAACCCTAATCCTAAGCATTAAACCTAACCCTATCTCTTAACCCTAACGCGAGCCCTTACCCTAACGCGTAGATCTAACCCTAAATCTAACCTACCGCCTAATCCTAACCTTAAGCCCTAATGGTAACTCTAAACCTGAACCCTAAACCTACCCGTAACCCTTAACACTAACCCTATCCGTGAACCTTAACCCTGACCCTAACCATTACCCGCACCCAAGCATTTAACCCTGACCCTACCCCTAATCCTTAATGATAACCCTAACACTAAACCCTAACCCTAAGCTCAACAATTAACCCTAATCCTATCCCTTAACACCAACCGTAACCCTAATGCTAACCCCTAAACGTAACCCTAACCGTCACCAGTAAACCTAACCCTAACCTCTAACACAAACCATAGCACATAACTCTAACCCTAAAACGAACCCTAACCCTAACCCTAACCCTAAACCCTAACTCTTAACCTTAACCCTAAGCGTTAACTCTCACGCTAACCTTTAATCCTAACCCTAATCCTAATCTTCAAACCTAAACCTAACACTTAACCCTAACCCTGTACCTAACCCTAACCCCTCATCTTAACCCTAACCATAAACCTCAACCCTAAACCAAAGTGTAACCGTTAAACCTAAGAGTAACCTTTAACCCTAACCCTAAGCCCTAACTCTAAGCCCTCACCCTAACACTAAACTTCATCCTTAACCCTAACCATAATCCTAACCCTAAATCTAATTCTCAGACTTCTTGCTTTCTTAGAGTTTAGAAAGCCTGCAATCCTCCCATGCCATGTGTGAAAGGAGGCTCTACCACTGTGTCCTGCATGAAACCCACTGGCCCATACCCAGAGTATGATAGAGTGGGTTCCCGGGTACAATCCCAGCCCCCGAATCTCCCCCCGCCCGCCTAATGCAGACAGGGCCCGTGCGCTAAGCATAAACAATACCTTTAACAGATAACCCTAACCCTGAACATAACACCCAACCCTGTTCCTATTTCTCCCCTTAACACGTAAACCTCACCGTGCCATAACTTTAAACTCTTATCCTAAGGTTAATGGATAACCCATTTCCTGAGAACAACCCCTATCCCATAATTCTAACCCTATCTCCTAGTCATCACTGTGACACCTAATCGCTAACCCTAATTCCAAACCGCTAACCCTAACTGTAACCCTACCGACAACCCTAACACTGACAGTAAACCTTACTTCTAACCGCAACGCTATGCCTAACAAAAACCCTAACTCTTGACCCTAACCCCTAAGCCTTACGCTAACCCTTAATCCTAATCCTAACCATTAAACCTAACCCTAGCTCTTAAAGCTAACCCTAAACCTTACCCTCACGACTAGACCTAACCCTGACACTAACCTAACACCTAACCCTAACCAGAACCCCTAAAGCTAAGCCTGAACCCTATCCCTAACCCTAGCAGTAAACTTTAACCCTAAACCTAAGCCCAACCCGTAACCCTAATCTTATCCTTTTACCCTAAAACTAACCCCTAAACCTAACCCCTATACCTCACCCTAACTCTAACCCCAATCCTTATTCTAACCATACCCCTTCATAAAACACTAACTCCTAACCGCTAACCCTAACACTAACCAAAAACCCTAATCACTAATCCCTAACCCTAACGCTTAACCTTTACCCTAACCATTAACCCTCACCCTAAATCTTAACACTGACCCTAACCTTCACCTTTAACTCTAAGCCTAACCCTTAACCCTACAGTAAGGAAGACCCTTAATGCTAATGGGATCCCTTATCCCTAACCCTAACACTACAGCTAAAAATAACCCTAACCTTTGATCCTTAAACCTAACCCCTAACACTTACTTTAACCCCAAACCCTAACCCTAATCCTAAGCATTAAACCTAACCCTATCTCTTAACCCTAACGCTAGCCCTTACCCAAACTTGTAGATCTAACCTACCGCCTAATCCTAACCTTAAGCCCTAATGCTAACTCTAACCCTGAACCCTAAACCTACCTGTAACCCTTAACACTAACCCTATCCGTGAACCTTAACCCTGACCCTAACCATTACCCGCACCCAATCATTTAACCTTGACCCTAACCCTAATCCTTATTGATAACCCTAACACTAAACCCTAACCCTAAGCCCAACACTTAACCCTAATCCTATCCCTTAACCCTAACCCTAACCCTAATGCTAACCCCTAAACGTAACCCTAACCGTGAACAGTAAACCTAACCCTAACCTCTAACACAAACCATAACACATAACTCTAACCCTAAAACTAACGCTAACCCTAACCCTAACCCTAAACCCTAACTCTTAACCTTAACCCTAAGCGTTAACTCTCACGCTAACCTTTAATCCTAACCCTAATCCTAATCTTCAACCCTAAACCTAATACTTAACCCTAACCCTGTACCTAACCGTAACCCCTCATCTTAACCCTAACCGTAAACCTCAACCCTAAACCAAAGTGTAACCGTTAAAACTAAGAGTAACCTTTAACCCTAACCCTAATCCCTAACCCTAAGCCCTCACCCTTACACTAAACTTCATCCTTAACCCTAACCAGAATCCTAACCCTAAATCTAATTCTCAGACTTCTTGCTTTCTTAGAGTTTAGAAAGCCTGCAATCCTCCCATGCCATGTGTGAAAGGAGGCTCTACCACTGTGTCCTGCATGAAACCCACTGGCCCATACCCAGAGTATGATAGAGTGGGTTCCCGGGTACAATCCCAGCCCCCGAATCTCCCCCGCCCGCCTAATGCAGACAGGGCCCGTGCGCTAAGCATAAACAATACCTTGAACAGATAACCCTAACCCTGAACATAACACCCAACCCTGTTCCTATTTCTCCCCTTAACACGTAAACCTCACCGTGCGCCTAACTTTAACCTCTTATCCTAACGTTAATGCATAACCCATTTCCTGAGAACAACCCCTATCCCATAATTCTAACCCTATCTCCTAGTCATCACTGTGACACCTAATCGCTAACCCTAATTCTAAACTGTTAACCCTAACCGTAACCCTACCTACAACCCTAACACTGACAGTAAACCTTAATTCTAACCCCAACGCTCTGCCTAACAAAAACCCTAAGCCTTGACCCTAACCCTTCACCCTAACCCCTAAGCATTACCCTATCCCTTAACCCTAATCCTAATCCTAACCATTAAACCTAACTCTAGCTCTTAAAGCTAACCCTAAACCTTACCCTCATGACTAGACCTAACCCTGACACTATCCTAACACCTAACTCTAACCTGAACCCGTAAAGCTAACCCTGAACCCTATCCCTAACCCTAGCAGTAAACTTTAACCCTAAACCTAAGCCCAACACGTAACCCTAATCCTATCATTTTACCCTAAAACTAACCCCTAAACCTAACCCCTATACCTCACCCTAACTCTAACCCCAATCCTAATTCTAACCATACCCCTTCATAAAACACTAACTCCTAACCGCTAACCCTAACACTAACCAAAAACCATAGTCACTAATCCCTAACCCTAACTCTTAACCTTTACCCTAACCGTTAACCCTCACCCTAAATCTTAACACTGACCCTAACCTTAACCTTTAACTCTAAGCCTAACACTTAACCCTACAGTAAGGAAGACCCTTAATGCTAATGGGATCCCTTATCCCTAACCCTAACACTACAGCTAAAAATAACCCTAACCTTTGATCCTTAAACCTAACCCCTAACACTTACTTTAACCCCAAACCCTAACCCTAATCCTAAGCATTAAACCTAAACCTATCTCTTAACCCTAACGCTAGCCCTTACCCTAACGCCTAGATCTAACCCTAAATCTAACCTACCGCCTAATCCTAACCTTAAGCCCTAATGCTAACTCTAACCCTGAACCCTAAACGTACCCGTAACCCTTAACACTAACCCTATCCGTGAACCTTAACCGTGACCCTAACCATCACCCGCACCCAAGCATTTAACCCTGACTCTACCCCTAATCCTTAATGATAACCCTAACACTAAACCCTAACCCTAAGCCCAACACTTAACCTAATCCTATCCCTTAACCCTAACCCTAATGCTAACCCCTAAACGTAACCCTAACCGTGACCAGTAAACCTAACCCTAACCTCTAACACAAACCATAGCACATAACTCTAACCCTAAAACAAATCCTAACCTTAACCCTAAACCATAACTCTTAACCTTAACCCTAAGCGTTAACTCTCACGCTAACCTTTAATCCTAACCCTAATCCTAACCTTCAACCCTAAACCTAACACTAAACCCAAACCCTGTACCTAACCCTGACCCCTCATCTTAACCCTAACCGTAAACCTCAACCCTAACCCTAACCCTAACCCCTAACCCTAACCCTAACACTAAACCCCTAATCCTAACCCTAACCCCTAACCCTAACCCTAACCCCCAAACCCTACCCCTACCCCTACCCCTAACCCTACCCCAACCCCCTAACCCTAACCCTAACCCATAAACCTAACCCTAACCCCAACCCCTAACCCTAACCCTACCCCTAAACCCTAACCCTAAACCTAACCCTAGCCCTAGCCCTAGCCCTAACCCTAGCCCTAGCCCTGACCCTTACCCTGACTCCTGACCCTGACCCTGACCCTAACCCCTAACACTAACCCCTAACCCTAACCCTAACCCTAACCCCTAACCCTAACCCCTAACCTCAACCCCAACCCTAACCCAACCCTAACCCTAACCCTAACCCTACCCTAACCCTAACCCTACCCCTACCCCTACCCCTAACCCTAAAACCCAAACCCTAACCCTAACCCCTTACCCTAATCCTACCCCTAACCCCCTAACCCTGACCCTAACCCTGACCCTAACCCTAACCCTGACCCTAACCTTAACCCCTAACCCTAACCCCTAACCCTAACCCTAACCCCAACCCCAACCTCAACCCCTACCCCTAACCCTAACCCCTAACTCTAACCCTAACCCCTAACCCTAACCCCTAACCCTATCACTAACCCCTAACCCTAACCCCTAACTCTAACCCCTAACCCTGACCCTAA